>NW_025054689.1:0-8555 GCF_019279795.1 Protopterus annectens
GGATTAAGCCTGACATGGTGTGTGTGGCTGTAGCTCTGTCTCAGCTTTGTATGTTGCCTCTCAAGCTGTAATTCCTTTGATCGATTTAGTGATGATTTGCATTAAAAGACATTTGGTATTTTAGCCTGGATCCAGTAGATAAAACTGTGATTTGAGATATTTTGGCAGAGAATAGTTTGTTTATACATCTGCTAAGTAGAGTAAGGCTGAAGAATGGATATCTCTTGTTGTTGCTTTTTGGGAGTTTTTTTATCTGTTTGCTCTCCGTTCTTTTCCTGGCTGTTGCCTCAATAAAAGGGAGGGAATTTAGGCTTGAAGTTGTAGTGAAGTGAAGCTTTGCTTCAGGTGCATTGTGAGCCTCTGGTATGCAGTACACAGACACACTAACAGAAACAGATGTTCCCAGGCTGCTATGGTAACAGAGACAGAGAGACAATAATGTAAGCTAGCATACTAGACTGGATTCTTGTAAACAATCACATTTAATTACTATAATTTAAACCCTCCTGATGACATATGACCACCTCTACTTACTTACTCTCATCAGGCATAAACCAACATTCTATTCTAACTTCTATCAGAAGTATTAGATCCAAAAAGAAATTTCTAACCTGATTTATTTTTGAATGGAACTACAGCATGCAATTACCCTTTAAAACACCCTCCTTAGGATGAGAAGCTCACACTTTTACTACTCCTTCCTTTCCATTCTCAATCATCACGCCCAACCAGATCTATTAGAATTAAGGCCAACTCTGCCCTCCAGGCTATCCAATGAAACCAGACATAAAAATTTACTCAGAAATAAATATTAACAAATGGAGAATGACCAAAAACCCTGTTGATCAACAAACCTTTAGACAACTTAGAAATGACACTAAGAAGGCCATACTTAATTATAAAAAAATATTACTTACATTTTTAACAACCTAATCACAACAAACAACACACATTCTGGGCTAGCTTTAAGCAGTTACTCCACCCAGGTCAATCCACTACACCTAACCTCAAAAAATACAGTACTAGAAAAACTCCTATCCATACAGCTACGGCTCCCTCAACACCTTCTTTACAGATGTTAATCCAAACATTAGTCAGTCAACTATCACCTAATACCTTTCACACTCACCTTCTTACACCTCAACTCCATCCCTCCTTTTCAGCTTCAACTAGTCCTTAACCAAACTTATTCAAAACCTGAATAAACTGAAACCATGCCTCCCTTCAGCAGACCACCTCTGAATTTCTACAGTTGTCCTCCAATGCTATTGCTCACCCTATTTCCATATTGATAAATAGAACTATATAAGCAAATGTCACATCCTCTACCCATGTAAAAGTCTCCCATGTTATCCCCCTGCATAAAGGAGGACACTCCATTGAGCTATCAAACTATCGCCCTATTGTCCTACTCTCTCCATTAGCTAAGATTATGGAGAAATGTATCTACATCAACAAACCTTTAGACAACTTAGAAATGACACTAAGAAGGCCATACTTAATGATAAAAAAATATTACTTACATTTTTAACATCCTAATCACAACAAACAACAAAAATTCTGGGCTAGCATTAAGCAGTTACTCCACCCAGGTCAATCCACTACACCTAACCCCCAAAATACAGACCAGAAAACTCCACCACTTAATTGAAAACAATTTACCTTCCAACTGTCAATATGGTTTCAGACCCTCACACAGCACTGGGTCACTGCCCCTCCTTTCCTTACTGGATTTCAACAAACAAAGAAACCTAAATAATCTTTCTTCTGCTCTATTTATCGACCTGTCCAAAGCGTTTGACATGGTAAACCACCAGAGTCTCATAAACATACTAAAATCTCTGTCGTTAGACCCACTTTCCATAAAATGGTTCCACTGTTCCTTGACACCGGCAGCAAGCAGTACAAGTGGCATAACACCTATCCACCCAACCACCATTGCCATAGGCGTCTCTAGGTCTGGCTACTAGGACCTTTCTTTCTCCATATTTATAAATGACCCTTCATCTAGCTATCCCCCAAGCCACTTGCACACAATATGTTGGGATTTAATTCATTAAATTACCATGCTCTCAGCCACATCCTCCCAAGACCTTTCACTCTCTCACCCACAGAAGGTACTCAATTGATAGTAGAACAGCCTGATCACTCAGCTGCTACTCCTTCTTCTGAATCCAAAGAAAACCAAACTCCTCCTCTTCACTCCTACTCAAAAGTCCTCTCCCTTCATTTCAGACATCCACCAATGGTACCATAATCTCTCCAGACTTTACCACTAAACTTCTAGGTGTCACCATCGCATAATAATCTGAACGTTGACATCCATATCAATACTACCATAAAAGACTGTCAACAAAATCGACACCTCTATAGGATTAAACCCTTCCTTTCTCCTACTGCCAGCACCATTGCTAGCTCACACTCATTTGATCTCTACACTCCTTTACGCTTCTCCTATTTTTACTAATCTATCCAAGACTGTCTTTAGCAAAGTGGAATCATCATCCTTATAATAATTGTAAGATTTGCAACAGGAAACACATTTAGAACACACCACTAGAATCGAAATCAGCTAGATGGTTAGAACTACAACACCTGGATTACATTTCAATTAAATCTTTAATCATTGCCCACAAATATTTTTTACAAACCTTCTAATACTCCTAGATTATCTCCAGCCTCATTAACACCTATAAAATCTGAAGTCTCTATGTTCTCACCCAAACTTCTTGTAATACACTCAAATCTAATAACAGGGCTAGATTCTATATTCTCTTATACTGTAGGTAAATCCTGGAATCTTCTCCCCAATGACCTCTCCTCACTTGGCTTCCTTATCACCTTCAAAAATAGACTTAAACTTTGCACTGAATCATACTGGCTATCTCTGTACCAAACCAGACTAGCCATCTATCTCTTTTATACTTCTGACCTTGCCTATCTTGTGCTTACTATCCACTGTTACATCTTCCTTCTCTTACTATACTTCTCATAATCTCCCTTACCAGGCATCATCATTTACTTTCCTTATATACCTCTTTTTCTAATAAATGCTTGTAAAATCACTTCACAACTAACTTCCTTTTCTCCACTATTGTTCTATTCTGTAATTGTCCCTGTACCTTCTTTTGGTGCACTAAGTTTATGACTCTTGTCCTCTTTACAAACCCAGTGCTAACCTCTGTTCCACGTAATATAATCATTGCTTGATTATTTTTATTATATTTTTTTACTATTTTTGCTATTTTTTTTTCTTACAATTTTTTTTTTTTTGCTTTTTGTAGTTTGTAATTTGTTATTTGTTATTTGTATTTGTATTTGATTCATGTCTTGAGCTTATTTCAGGGCCAAGCATTGAAAATGAACATATATCCAGTTAGATCTTCAGCTTCCAGAGTCAACAAATGTGAATAAACAATAATGTGCTCTGAAAAGCCTCTGAGATTCTCGTGCACGAAGTTTTTGGTTTAAAAAAAATATATATATATATATATATATATATATATATATATATATATATATATATATATATATATATATATATTTAACAATAATAATAAAAGGGATGTTTTAAATCACAAGTACACATATTGATGGTCTCCCAACACTTCATTTAGCTCATTAAGTTGATTCTTGATAAAAATAATAAGCACAGATGTATATTTAAAAGGTATTTTGGTCCAAACACATTAAGGACTTACATAAGAGTGAGAGTCTGAGTTATTGTGAAATACTAATACCACTTATTCAGGGTAGTACCCTTGCAGTGGTCTGGGGAGGTGAGCCTCTTGCTCGTGACGCAGTTGGGCATATGGGATTAGCTGATTTAAGGGGTGTTTGGGGTTGCTGGGAAGTGCTAGAGACTCATCAGTTTTCCTTCGTGGAAATATCTATGGGAATGGAAGGTGTGCTGTGGTTTACTAGCAGAGTGGCTACCACATGAATAGGCTGGTAAAATGAACAGGGACAGATATTGGTTTGGATATTTAAGAATAGCCTGGAACACACCACATTACGAACTAGCGAATGGTATTCTTACAAAACTGGATGTAAGTATTGTTGCTCATGCTTGAAGTAATTGATATATGTGTATGTAAGGATGGAAATATACTTATAACAAATAAGAACTAGAAGGGTCTCATAATTTACATTCATGGACTGTATAAACATGCTTGGAAGGAGCTAATAATAAGAATAAGCATTACAGCTTGTGGTGTCTCAAATAACTAAGCAACAGAGAAAAAAACACAATAGTTATATAATGTATGATTTTAGTAAATCTAGACATAAGATATAAAATCATCATATAAGATGAAGCAGTCTGCTGAATTTAGATATTAAAGACAGGATTTAATAACATGGGCTTGTGTATAATAACACAACTGTCTTAACCTGTCATAAATAGCATGCACTACATTGAACATCATGGGGGAAGCATGATGATTTTCTTATATAAGTAAATGTGCACAAGTCATGTAATTGCTTTAATTTGAATTGTAGTTTTTGTAACCCATCTTGACCATATATAATGCTTAAGCAGTTACCAAGGTAACTACTGTTTTATACATGACATCAAACTGACAAAGTTGTTCAAGAGAAACAATAGAAGCCTGAACTTGAAATGTCACAAAATGTAACAATCATACTCTGAACAAATAGTATTAAATTGACAATAGACACTCAGTTTAATAACATAACACTGCTGTTTTAACTTGTCATAAATGATATATACTATATTGAACATCAAGGGGAAGCATGATGATTTTTTCATATAAGTAAATGTGCAAGTATTATAATTGCTTTAACTTGAATTGTGGTTTTGTAACCCATCTTGACCATACATAATACATAAGCTGTTACCAAGGTAACTAATGTTTTATATGACATCAAACTGACAAAGTTTTAAAGGAAACAATAGAAGCCTGAACTAGGAATGTCACAGAATGTAACAATCACATTCTGAACAAATAGTATTAAATTGACAATAGTTACTCAACCTTTTGTGATTATACAAAATAGAATGTTGCCATTTAAATCTAAAAAAATTCAATAAATTGCCATAAAATGGCAATTTATGAATATGGAAAGGGAACTTGTAATCATTAATCACAATAAGTGAAATTGTTGTTTTTAACCTGTAATTTCACTCATTTTATAATATAGCAATAACCAACGACATCGGTGTAGTATATTGAAGATTTACCCATGGCTGGCTTGGTTTAATCACGAGAGTGAATCCCGAGTGATTAAATAAAGCCAACCATGGTTAAATTTCAATATACCACAACCACGGATCAGTTATTGTTATTATATTAACGACATTACTAAGAAAAAATACTACTGTTCTTAAATAATGTCTTTGTATAATGGCGCATTACTGTTCTTCCATGGCTGGTGGTATACTGCTTCCTTGTGTTGATGTACTGCACATGCATATGGGACTTGCGTCCCCACACATATCCAGTAAATCAGTGCTCAGGAAAGTAAGCAATGTAGAAAAGAAAATCTCTGTTGCTCTCTTTTCCTTTATTTATTTATTTTTTTAATTTAAAAAAAAAACGTTTGGGAAGTTTAGAGAAGTAGAGAGACAGAATGTTGGAAATACAAGGGAAATCAGGTACGTGTCTTTAGTTTTAAACAATGTACTTGATTTCCCTTGCATTTTCTGCATGGTGTCACTCATATGTCTGGAGTCTGGACTACAAATTCTGTTTTTATTTTTGCTGAATAAAAGTTAAAAATTAAATAATATACCAACGGAAAAAAAAGTCCGGGCTACTGGACCTTTTTCCATTGGTATATTCTCGGATTTACAATGGGCACACTGTTTGGGCTGGCCAATCAGCATGCTCGTTTTAGAATGTCAATGGCCAGTCATTGTAGAATAAGAAATGGCAGATATGAAAATCCTTATTTGTGGGAAATGGGGGAAGAGGGATGCACTGAGGGCCTCTAAATGCACCAATCTTCACAATGTTCACATTAAAACAAACTTGATGCTTTTAAGAAGTTAGCAACAAACAAAGTATTACTTAAATGCCGTAAAACAATGAAATATAACTTCTGATATATCCAGTAGAATACATTGTATTATAAACATTAGGTATAAATATTACTACCATCTATTTATATTAAGTAATACGTTTTGAAAGACTTAATCAATATCATAAGTGAATATGTTAAATAACTGTGTGCTATAATCTTTACTGAGGTTTTATATATATGATACATCCTACTTTACTATGATTGAATTTGTTTACTATGTATCTTCTATGTTATATTAATTGCTTATAATAAGTAGACATTTATATTGGTATTAGAATTCTGTCTAATCTTACAATAGTACTATAGCTGTTCAAAAATAATATAAATATTGTTGGCTCTATTACAAATATTCTCCATATGATAATTCAATTTATGGAGCTCAGATGTTCTGGATTGTCACAGTATGAGGATAACCCAATGGATTTAGGTTTATCCATCTGATTACTTAATGATTTTTCATTCCATATTAGTGTGGATCTTAGTTTTGTTAATATTTATTCATTTAAATTTATTTCTCATTAAAACATTTTTAGTATGCCTGACCAAAACATACTTTTATTGGTAAGACTCAAAGTATAAAACTGATAATTTCTTTAAAAGTCAAACATACTTTTACAGTTAGTCAGAGGAAAATGTTTAATAGTCACAATAAAACAACAAAAATACATGCCCCCAGGATTCAAGAATCCTCGGGTGTAAGAGAGAGGAGGCCTACACGGAAAATGCCAGTGGCACAAGACAGCAGCACACCATGGCTGGTTAATGAGGGTGCGCGCTGTCTCAACACCAAGGTTAACACGAACATGCACGAGTGGCGTGGTCGGACTGCCGAAAGGTGTCCAAAATCCAACACGCCTGTAAGTATCAAGGTAATAGGAATGTCAATAGGCATGAGCGAATCATTAAACGGGCAGGCTACATGCACAACACTACACTCTCCCACATTCTAAACCCCAGTACAATAATAAAATATAAAGGTTTTATTTATTTTTTAGCATTCCCGATATAGCTGCCCGAATTTGCGCATGTTTGTGCATGTTTGCCGATTGCTTAGCTACAGTTAGCAGTAAGACATCGAAGAGGATAATAAGAAACTCATATATTTTCTACTGCAGATCCATATATAAAAATAAGTCCTTCAATTTACCAATGAAATTTTAGTAAAAAGCATTGAAATGGCCTATGTAGTAGTGAACAAATTTTATATATATTTAAGAAAGTGAAATAGTAATGCATACTGATGAATGCAGAAATAATGTATCTTAAGCAAAGTGAAGCACTGCTAAGCAAAGTTTACCAGTATTAAGCACATTTCAGTATAATTGCTCATAGCTTAGCAGCACTTTAACTAGCGCAATAGCTTTGTGTGGAGCTGTGCATTGTGCCAACTAGTGCAAACAGAACATGAGTGCGCTAACCAGCACAGCATCGGGCAACGTAGAGCAACATAGAGCAACATAGAGCAACATTGGGCAATGTAGAGCAGTGTAGAGCAACATTGGGCAATGTAGAGTAGCCAGAGAGCAACGTTGGCAAAGCGAGCAAATGGGGCCGAGCAGCCACACCTCCTAGCCAGTCTGGCCAGTAGTGAAATAAAAAGCAATGACAGGCCTCGAACCCTGGATACTGTGCACCATAATCACAGCACTGAACCACTAAGCCATGACATCTTTCCATAAGTATGCACTTTCAATACACATATACATATCAATGTAAGTTTACCCATTGCTAAGCAGGTGTACCTTCAGCTGTGTTTTTTCAAAACTAGCCAATCACCAAAAAGTGGAATGATGCATATTTAAGTTCCATAGGTGGAATACTATCCATAACTGGCTTGTAGCTCCCATCTGCAGGGCAGCAATGGTCGATGTGCTGGAGATGATGGCTTTGTTTTCGAGCACAAAGTGGGGGCATAGAGGAGTCAAAAGTTATGGTTTGGCACCTTGACCACGAACATGGGGATAGACTCCAACAGTACCAAGGCACCCCTGGCTACAGCGGAAAGCCTGGGACGGTCTAGCTCATGAATTACCAGTGCCACAGACGGCCCCTCAGACTGGTGAGCAGGTCAGACACCACCATGCAGACCTTGAGAAGACGTTAGCAGCAAATCAACTGGACCAGTGGATCCGTGGAGGCCCGTGGATGCCAAATGCCCCTACTACTGAGTAAGTAGCCAAGGAATTCACATGTAAGAATTGTTATTCTAGTGTATAGCCAGGATGATATGTCTCAATATCACTAATACTTCACAGCTGCAGGTGTCCATGCTGCGAATCAGCAAGCCTATGCAGATAGGCTGCTAAGGCTGTGCCACCAGGCAGGTTAGTAAGTATTCTGCATGTACTGTTATGTAAAATAAATGAGAGAGCCTGAAAAATGTGTTTAAACACAGTAAATAAAGGTATAATAATTCTCTAATAATTATTCTGCATATACTGTCATATAAAATAAATGACAGAGCCTCTAGAAAAGTCTTTTAAGTCCTTAATAAAGGTATAATTCCTGAG
>NW_025054690.1:0-8475 GCF_019279795.1 Protopterus annectens
ATCACTGTGAACCTTGTAGCTCAGCTTTGGTAAAGTGTACATTGTGAAAAAGTGTGATTCAGAGACATTTACCAGTAATTAGTTCATTACCATAATTGCCTTTCTATAAGCCTCAAATTGCATGATAAATAAAGCTGCAGTCATAGCAGTGTTCATTGCAGTATGACATTTACCAGTGCTAAGCACAGGAAGTTTAGCAAAATGAATTGTTTAGGAAATTCAGAAGTACTACAAGAGACAGAAGTGTTCAGAGAATAGTGTATGTACAAGCTGAGGAAGTGTTCTACTGATGTTGTTAAACTTGTGGAGGGGGCAGGGTGTCAACAACTGATTACTGAATGGGAAAAGTGGGTATAGGAGGGTTTATTCTAAGGCTATGGTATTTTACTGTCAGAGTATTTTATTCTTGACAACATGTAGTATATTTGCAGGTGGTTGGATACACTGGTCATCTATGAAGGTGGGGGGGCTCTAAGTTTGACATTGCTGGTGACAATTTGTCTCCCTGTTTATTGCCTAGGCAGCCCATCTCTCAGTCTCTGATATTAGGACAGGCTGACAGACCCTCATCATCTGCAGTCTGGAAATCAGTGTGTACTAGCAGTTCCCATGGCATAGGGAGGAAAGTAGTGGCCAGCATACTGGTGGCCATCACTGCTTTGGTTTCTGCCCAGCATCTAAGCTGAGTGTTGCCATGGCCACAACACAGTGAATGTACAGGGCCATCATACAGGCACTGGCTGATAACACCACAGCCACTGTAGAATTAACTGGTGCAGTACATAGTATGCATGATGACCCCAGAGAGGGCTTTACCCATTTATTTACTGTTTTTGAAAGGTGCCATGGACTGTCTGTGGCCTCAAGGTGCTTATGTGCAGCCACACACAATGGGTATTAGCTTTCCTTTGTCCAATCCTTTACCACTTCTGGTGGAATACCACTGAAGGAAGGACAGGAGATAGTGTAGGTCCTATAGCAGCACTGCCACCATGCCCAATCCAGTTGCTAAAGGTGTTGTAGCATGCTATGAATGCAGGTATAGACTGGTGGTGTATGCTGAAATTACCCATGGAACATTCTGTTCACACTCATGGAGCACACCATCTTTTGTGCCAGTTGTGAATCATGCTAGTGCCATTCCTCAAAGGGGCACATCCATGGACAGGGATATGCACAGTCAATGCACATACCTCCTGAGGGTGCCCTAGACCTGTCACAGAAACATGTACACAGGGCAGCTAATTCTGCAGGAGTTGTGTCCACACACTAACTCTTTTCCCACCTACCTCTGCCAATATATACCACATTGGAGACACTGTCTCATGACACAAATACTCACCCCATCAGAAGCCCATCACACAGTGTGCATTGCCAGCACCTGTCACTATGGCCCTCCTCAGCTGTGTAGATAACTGTGCACTGTCTTCAGTTTTCTCTTATCAGGATAACCTGCATCTGATTCACAGTACGGCCAGTCCATGTAGATGCAATGCAACCTGGAATTAGTACTATATGTATCATTGTTACTCTTTGTTATATCTAAGCTGTTCCATACATGTGAAACAAGCACTGCCTCTTAGCCTGTGTCATGGAGTGTAGTGCCTGCCTCTGCCTCACATGGTCTTCCCTTGCAGCCAGTTGTGTGATAACATAGTTTGTAACATTGCAAATATACAAAATATTTGACTGCGTGTTTCTGGATCATATTGCAGGGCACTGTCCGGATAGGTAAATAGTGGAAGTGAGCTTTCATCAGTACAAGCATATATTTGGTGATCTTTCAGGTCTGTGATAGGACAGAGTAAAATGCATTATCTGTTCTGCTTTACACATTTCTTATCTGTGTCATGAGACATGACTCCATGGCATAACTGGCATCACCAAAAAATGTCTCAGGGAAAAAATCACCCCACATAAATTTCTGATGTTAGTTGGAGGTGTGCCAAATGTGTGGTCATTGTCTGGTTGGTGTACTGATATATACTATATTGTACCTTGTGCATTGCAGACTACCTGGCAGTAGATGGAATGGAGTTTCTTACATTTCACATAGCTAGTTGTCCACAAGAATGGGTATTCCATGCGTCCCATAAACCTGAATGGAGTGATGGCATGCATGTATCCCATGCATCCCATACAGGCTCATGGGAAGCATGGAATATGAATTGTGGTAACTGCAATGAACAATCTGGTGAGTAAAAGGTATCTGGGTGACCAGTGTCACCTAGGTAGAAAATATCTAAGAAGAGGCTTACTTGCTAGTGTAGGGTAGGCTGGGATGGATAAGGATTCTCCTGCCTATTTGATGCTTTGTATCCCACTGGTCTCTAGATCCCCCCTTCTTTCCTATATGGTTCCATAGGGGCTGGTTTTCTAGAAAGTTGGCTTCATGGGCCTGTCTAGTCTTTAAAAAGACTGTATCCAAAGAGTCTAAAAATCTTTAAAAAGACTGTTTAGCCTGGTTATAGCTGGGAGAATGGATCTTTAGCCAGTTCCTGTAGTTTGTATTATACTGGGTGCTATTAGAGGAGCATTTCAGCTCAAATCTGGGTATCCTTGGAGTCTTGATAAAGACTACCCAGATGAATAACAGACACATTCCAGCCTAAGTTTGTTGGCAGGGGTCCTATTTTGCCCAATCGTAAAGAAACACACCATTCTCAGTCTTCTTCTCAAAGCTGTAATGGCAAATGAGCGCTGTTTAGATGAACATTTTACAGTCAGAGCTGACATGGTTTTATACACAGTGGAGGAAGGTGTGTACCAGTTTGGGACCATCCTATTGGTCACAGATTTGGTGGGTTGAAACTTTATTGTTACAGCCGGAAAGGAGGGTCCATGCTGCTGTGCTTGAGGGTGGGGATAAAAATTAAAATATATGCCAACCAAACAAGTTTCAAGGAATCACATCAAATTTAAATATTAAGCTAAAACTGAAATTCTGGAGTTACAGTACGAAGCCATTCAAAGTTCAGTCCTTAAGTAAGCAGTGTTAGCATTATCGTGGGAGTTGGGGATGAAACACATCTAAGGTGTGCGGTGCTTTGTTTAAACTTTATCTGATTTGCCATTAGGATTATTGTTCATCCTTATTTAGTTTTTTAAAATTCAACCAGTAAAATCTGCAACGTGGCACAATTATGAGAAAAACCCTTAACCAACCTTACCCAATAAAGAGAGATGAAAAATAGGATAAAACCTTAAACTTTGTTTTTACAGAACTGTAAGAGGAATCCAAGGGATCCATTTCATTCAAAGAGTTTTAGCTGTGGTAGAGAGGACAGCATACAGAGAAGGGGTCATAGAATGTGCTGGGGGTCAGTTAAACATGGGATAGAGTGGGATAATGGTGTATAAATGATAAGAGCCCCATTATTGTAAGTGGTGTCTGTGGAATGTTAAGAACTACGGACCTTGCTTAAAGAGTGAACTGCAGACATACCACTAGGGACAGATGCTCTAAAGGCTGGGACCCATAAGTAAAAAACAAACATGGCAACACTGGTAGTAACATTGCTATGCTACTATGAGGGTCCCTCCAGCTGCCATCCTAGCTTAAAACTAACATCAGAGCTGATTCGCATAAGTGAATCTGTACTCTGCAGTTGTTAGGGATAAGAAGCCTGTATAATTTAATGCCATGGCTATAGGTAAACGGAGTATGGCATGGACCATAACTGAGATTGTAACAAACTGGGGGGGTCTCTTTAGGGGTGGATTGGTAATCTAGTGGTTCACCAGAGGGAAAAATAATCTAGTTTATAAAAGTAGGAGGTGGGGGAGTGGGTGCCGATCATTAGCAGACAACACAAGCAATGGGACAAACCAGAATGTAGAATATATAAAACTAAAAGAAAAAAAAAACAAGGAAACAGGGTGCCATTGGGATCGGGTGTCTTTCTATGGAAGGAAGGAAAGAAGGGCCTGGGAGTGGATAGATGGATAAACTTGGGGATAGGGCAGTCCACCACATAGGGGACCAGAAAAAATGGAAAACAGCTCACCTGGAAGAGTTATCCAAATTAGACATCACATCAGGGAGTGTTGTGTGGGTCTAAAGGGGTCCTGCAATTGAAGGCAAAATGATGAAGTTACCTCAAATAAAAGGATAAATGATTCAATTAAAATGATGAATTTGCCTCAAATAAAAGGATAAACAATTCAATTGAAATAAACCTGCTATTGCTGGGGGTAGAAGACCAGCACCCACAAATCGGGAAATGCTGGGAGGACCTGAAATATTAACTGTGTGGATGGGAAAGCAAGGGAGTTACCATGGGAGTTAGACCTAGCTTCCAGTTTGATTGTGAAAGGTTTTTTAAGGGTGGGTAATGTGGGTTAGGGAAAAAACAACACCATAAACATAACAAAAGGAGGAAAATAAATAATAAAATAAAATAAAAGAATACAGAGAGTAAAAACGTATGCTGAGTTGCAGAGGAAGTGCCAAAGCTAGTGATAGCCAGACTGAACCCTATGCTGAAAAGATGAGAAATGATTAATCAAAGGAAAAATAGCTATTATATCAAGCCAGAGAGCTCTGTCTTACCTTCCATCAAATGAAGCATCAGTGTGGAAGTAGTGGGGAGGGTAGTCTGCCATGTGGTGGTCCAGGGAGGGGTGGAAACTGGCTAGACTGGAAAATATTGAAACGAATTAGGCTGAAGCATTTGAAGCATTTTTAAACTTTTTAGGCTCAAAACTTGTTAGAACTTATCAAAAACTGTTGCTGTAAAAGGGTAAAGGGGGGGCTCCAGAGTGAGATAGACTTGGGGGCTAGTGTGGACTTGGGGGCTCAGATCAGGAGACATAATCTATCATAAATTCTATAAAACCTCTATAAAACTCTATAAAAAATCTATTAAAATGGCCATTTGAAAATGAAAAATTCAAACCAAGGATAAAAGCATGCATGATCTCAGGATTGTAATTATATAACAATGAGACTGCAAAACGTTATTCTTCAAGGAGTAGTGGTCCAGATTTTACTAGAAACTAGTAGCACGCTGATGTTAATTTGATCCAACAGTCAGTGGGTCTGTGGTAGGAGTCCTTTCAGTGTTCCAGTTACTGATACTTCTTGTGGTCAAGCTTACGAAGGTTCAGGACCGGAATGAGTGGTTCCATAGTGTTAAGTTCTGAGGACTTTCTGGCTTGCAACCTGATCTGCTAGCAAAGTTCCTTCTTTTCCAGATAGTCATTGGTGTTGCCATTGAGTGGATTTTCTGGTATGTAGTCTAGGATGTGGAAAATAAACCTGCTGTGGCCTGTCTTGTTCCAAGTGTGGATTGCCAGGGGGTTGGATGTTGCCAAGTACCTGATGTTGTGATAGTGTTTTGCTCCCCTCACTTTGACTTTGTTTGTATGAACAAACAGGTTGGAATTTGTCTATTATTCATCTGGGCAGTCTTTTGTAAAGACTCCAAGGATACCTAGATTTGATTTCAAACTCCCCAGTGATAGCACCCAGAACAGCCAATATAATACGAACTACAAGAGCTAGCTAATGATCTATTCTCCCAGCTATAACCAGGTATACATTCTTTTTAAAGACTTAAAAAGAATCCTTGGATACAGACTTTTTAAAGACTAGACAGGCCCATGAGACCAACTTTCTAGAAACCCAGCACCTCTGGAACCACATAGGAAAGAAGGGGGAATCTAGATACCAGTGGGATACAAGGCATTAAATAGGTGGGAGAATCCTTATCCATCCCAGCCTACCCTAGAAACCATAGAGTAAGTGTCTTCTTAGATACGAGAGTGACATATCTGAACCAGCTCCACATGGTGTCTGTCCACATGGCAGCAGTCCATTACGTCTGTGTCATGGAGGGGAAGAAATATTAGGCATGGTCAAAACCTTCTGTAACATGGTGAGTAATGTCATACACCCTCCTGACTATTGGCAGTGAGGATGTCCTTGTATAAAGATTTTATCTAAACTTGCTGATACCCCTAAAATTGCAACATGTTCTCTGACTCACTGGGATTTGTTGGCGTACAGCAACATTTGCAGTTATGACTCATTGCAGTTTTTATACCTTATTAAATTACTCAAGCACATATTTTGCACTTATATGCATGCACCAACACCCTCATTTTAATGAAGTGGCTCATTTCCATCTCATTAAATACTCAATTGCATGTCTTGCCAAACATATTTCACAGCTCTCCGTGATCATGATACATGTGCCTGTAAATCATTACCACATTGCACATGTCTGCCTCGTTGCACAGTTTTGACTTTCACAGTATGTTATTTGTTTCTGAATTCTAGGGTGTGTAATGAAAATGGAATAGTAACAGATGTGAGCTCCAGAGTTGAATATTCTGAAAGTTTGAGTTAGAATGATGAGCCTGCACTGCGCATTATTATTCATACAACTCTATTGTGAGTCCAGATTCTGGCTAATGAATAACTGCACTATTATAGCCACAGTAATCAATCCAGAAAAAGTACAGTACATTTTATATCCAGATGAAACATACCATGCTGTTGTCTGTCATGGTCACTGACATCTGTGTTATGTAAGGCAAAAACTGCCTATTATTTAGGGTTGTGTTAATTACCTTTAGTTGGCAGTTTATTTATTTATTTATTTATTTATTTATTTATTTTTGCATTTTTCACTTTAACAAATCTACTTACAGATGTTTAGCTTTTCCACTCTACTACACATGGTGCCAGTTATTTTAATTTGAAGTCAATCCTACTTATAGAGATTAACTTAACATTAACTTAAATGCATATCATGTACATTGTTTTCTCTTAGCAGAGTTCTCAGTTTTAAGCAAAAGAATTTCAACATAAAAGGATTGCTTACAGGATTAGGTGTCATATACTATATACCTCCCATGCAATGCTCATTCACCATCTTCATGTACTACTAACAGCTATATCATGGCACCCGCTTTAAGGTAGAGTTGGGTAAGGTACATAGAATAACAGTAAATCCTAGAGGAGATGTCATGGTACTAGTAAATTACTGCATGTGGATTAGAGTTGTGTGGCTTAAAACAAGATATTGGCAAGTAACTGCCTATGCCACCTTTGGTCAGATTTCTAACTTTATTTCAACTTATGCACTCTGAGCATTTTGTTTCCACTGGTTAAGACTGCAATTAAAATGCTATAAGATAAAGACAATGAATTCAAGTTTCTCGAGCTCCTTGCTGACTTCAGCAGCAGCATTCAGTACCTGGGACTGTTGGGTTAGTAGTTTGGGAGAACATCTACAGTACTTCAGACTTCTCATTGTTTGGACTGCAAGGCTTGATCTTCAGCATGTGGGACTGCTGTTGTAATTCATGAGACTGTTGTTCAGAATCTCCTGGGCTTCCATATAATGCTTCAACAATTGAATGCTGATTTACTGTTGTCTGGGATCCTTGATGAATATAGGTGATTTTGCATTTTGGACTACAAGTACTACCTACCACGTGTGGGACTATTGCTACAGTGTTTCAAACTATGGGAATCTGGAATTAGGATTGTTGCTTGTCCTTAGTTTATTCTTGGTTTAGGAGGAAGTTTTAGTGCTTTTAGCCATTTGGCTATCAGTGTGAAAGACTTTGAGTGATATCTTGGACTAGTTAGGCATGTGCGTGTGTGTGTGTGTGTGTGTGTGTGTGTGTGTGTGTGTGTGTGTGTGTGTGTGTGTGTGTGTGTGTGTGCATGCATGGGTATTATTGATGATGTGTGTGTTATTGATATTGTGTGTGTGAAAGAAGGAGGGGGAGGCATTACTGACTTGCTGCTCTTTCTGAAACAAGTAACCTTATTGTCACTTCTAGACTCACATGTGCTTTAATTGTTGAGACAACTGTAGTTAAGTTACCTGGCACCCTTTGCAGTTCTTAGATCTAAACACCACTCTTTTGCTGTGCAGATTGCAGCAAGCAACTTATTATAAATATAACAAGTGCTTTGCTATGGCTAAATAGCGCACATAAGTGCTTCGGCCATGGCAGTATATAAGTATTGGCATTCATTTATTAATGCTGATACTGCACTACTGCTTACTCCACATCTGTTGGTCATGGCACTAACACCTTGCACCTAGGGCAGCTGCCCCTCTGTGTTTGCCCTACTTATGACTCTGCTAGCATGAGAAAGATATTTCACAATTGACTGTTGTCTGTTTTTCATATCTGTTGTTTAAAGAGGACTGTTGTGCAGCTGGATGCTGAGCTGCAAAATTTTGCATTTTGTTCTTTAACAAATAATGAAGTAGACATTGGAGGAATTAAGGTAAAAACCTTTGCTTCATCTAGAGGTGAGGGAGTGCAGAGTCTGGGTGATCTCTGTCCAGGACCATTTTGAATTTTTTTTTTTTTGTATGGAGGTCTACTTGTAGCTCTTTCTTAGCGTGAGGAAAAGGAAACCTAATGTCTGTTCTGGACTTTCCTTGACTTGCCTTTTGAGGGGCATTTACTGTGACCATCTGCTTTCTGTTTTTCAAATTAACT
>NW_025054691.1:0-8903 GCF_019279795.1 Protopterus annectens
AAAAAAAAATTAAGGGTAGAAGATCATCTTTACCTTTTCAGACAAAGACCTGTATAACAAAGTAGGAAATGATGAATCTTCCAAATGGATATTATTTTCTAAAAAGAAAAATAAACCATCGAAAAGACAAAAAATGAACGACATAACAGGAGAAACAAATACAAATAAAAATGTGTAGTCAACATAATTCTGATGGATATAAAGACTCAGATGTTTTAATGGAAATATTAGAACAATCTTTCTTAGAAAATATGACGGAAGAAAATATGAATAATTACGATGGAATATTTAAGAATGTACAAATGAAAGAAGACTTACAAATAATAGAAAAATTTCAGAAAATGTAACTAATGATTTTTTAGAAATAACAAAGTCAGTATTAAAAAATTGTAAAGATTTTGATAAAGAAAGAATAATACTTAAGCCTTTCATAAAACTGAATATATTAAAAAAGAAAAAAATAACAAAAGAGTTTGTATGGGAAAATATCATTAAGCCATTAGGTTTTTCATTATTCAATATATGTGCCATTTATATTGAACAAGTTAAAAGAAGTATAGAAATATTTTTGAAAGAAGTGATTTTGCAATAAGTTTTTTGACAAAGATAAAAGAAAAACAGCTGTGTTATCCTTGGAATAATGTTACTATTTCTGATACATATTTAGGAGTAAGACAAAAGCTTAGAATAAAATTTCGAACCATTTATATAAATGAACAAGAATTAAGAGATTATTTTACACCATTATGTGACAAAGTATACAATATAAACAGATTTCATGATCCCGAAATAGATGGAATTTGGGATGGTTCTTGGATTTTATGGGTAGATCTTAAAATTGTAAATAATGAGGTGAAAAATTTACCAGGTGTATGTTTTATATCAGGAAATAGAGGTTCTATTAGATACGAAGGTCAACCTACCATATGTGTATTTTGTGGTAAATTTGATCATTTAATTATGAAATGTCCTTACAAAAAATGTAAAAAATGTGGTTCAATAACGCACAATACAAAACATGTGACAATTCATGTATAATTTGTAACAAAAATCATGATACTTTAGATTGTCCAATATATAAAAAGGATAAGCATGCAGGAATAGATATAAGTAATAACAATAATATAAGCAATTTTTCTACAGATGAAGTAAATGAAAGTATGTTGTTATCTAAGAATGATGAACAAAATTCTTTACTTAATGATACAGAAATATTTATATGTCTTACTCAACATAAAGAAAAGAAATTATAATAAAGCTGATGGAGAATATTAAAATTACACACAGTAATATAAATGGAATGTGTTCATTAAACAAAAGATTACAAGTTTATGAATGGGTAAAAACCTTACAAGATGACATAATATGTTTGATTGACATAGGAAATGTTACAGATAAAGCACAACTACAATGGGAAAACTTGTGGAATGAAGGTTCTATTTGGTCATTAGGTGAAGACCAACATTCTGGAATATTATTTTGTATAAAAAAGAGTTAATCATAATACGAGATATTATACACATATTACCTGGAAGAATATTAATTATCGACACTATAAGCAGAGGTAAATTTGTAAGAATCATTGTAATTTATGCTTTTGTACAAGTGACACTAAGATGCAGAATGTTTGAAATGATGGAGTCTTTTTTTTTAATAGACAGTCCAATCATTTTTTGTGGAGACTTTAACTGTCATTTAAATAGAAATAATATCAGAAAAGAAAGAGATATTAAAAAATGTTTGGAACTGTTACGTTTAGGCAATTTAGAAATAGCTGGCAAAAATGAAAATACATATTTGCATACATTATATCAGACAAGAATAGATTATTGCTGTCATAGCAAAATAATGAAGTGTATACAATATCAGTCAACATATTTATGTTTCACAGACCATAAAGCACTGTCTTTTGTATTTGGTAATACACATAACATAGGAAAAGGAAAAGATCTTATAAGATACAAAGTTGAATGTTTGCAGACCGATATATGGAAAAATATTTTTAAAGAACTTTGGAAAGATCATTTAACATTATTACCTTTATATTCCAATATAACAGAATGGTGGTTAGTATTGAAAGAAAAATTTTATGACAGATACAAATTGTTTGTTAAAAAATTTCATATACATTTAAAAAATATGACTAAAAATATGTATTTTGAATATAAAATGTCTATACAAGGAAATAAAAAAGAAGTATTTGCAAATTTGAGAAAATTGTATAATATGAATTGTATAAGAGTTAAAAATACATTATGGAACTTGGCGTTTTCTATGAAAGGCAAAGGGGAACAATTTTTACCATATATAGGGAAGAAAACTATGAGAAAAGAGACTTATTTTGATTCAATAAAATCAGAAGATGGACAGATATATACTGATAAAGAAGGAATAATGAAATGTGTACAAGAATACTTACGAAAAATGTATGCTGGGAAAAAACACTATAAGGTGGACTGGTTATTACCTTATATATCGAAAGAATATAAAGAAGAAATGGACGCAGAAATTTCTTTATCTGAAATACAAAATGCGATTGCAATAATGAAGGTTAAACAATCAGCTCCAGGGCTGGATGGTCTTTCATATGAATTTTATAATCAGTTAAATGTTGAACAACTAAAAATCATAAATGTGTTATATAATGAATGGTATGAAAAGGTTTTACGAATGAAGACTTATTATTAGTAGGTTTAAAATTTATTTGGAAAAAGGGAATTAAGTCAGAATTGGTCAATTGGAGACCAATCAGTTTATGTAATGCAGATTACAAGATTTTTTGTAAAATTTTACAAATAAGACTAAAAAGAGAATGCATTATATGATAGATCCTGGTATTTATGGAATATCAGAAAGACCTTTATTTGAATTGTTATATACATACAAAATGATTATAAAAAATATGGAACATACAAAAAAGCAATATTGTTATCATGTGATCTTATGAAAGCTTTCGATAATGTAGCACATCAAGCACTATTTGATATTTTGGAAAGTTATTGTTTTGGTGAAAAGTTTAGAAACTGTATACAAAGCATTTATACTCTAACAAAAATAATACCTGTTATAAATGGTTGGAAAGGGCAGCCTATTCATATTAAAATGGGATAAGACAAGGCTGCCCCCTAAGTAGTTACATCTTTACTTTGGTAATTGCAGCAGTGATATATAAAACAAGAACACAGTTAAAATTGAATACTTTTTCATATACATGTGCAAATGTATTAATTCCATCGTTTTATGCATATGCAGATGATGTAACAATAGTTGCAGAATCTATTGACAAGTTAAAAATTTTGTTAAATTGTTTTTCACAAAATGTTAAATTAGCAGGTCTTAACATAAGTAAGAACAAAACAAAGGGTTATGTGTTTAATCTTTCTAATATTATCCCTTTGCAGGATATTACCTTCACAGATAAAGGAATTACAATTTTAGGTATTCCTTATGGACAAAGTGAGTACACTATGAAATTTTGTGATAAACAGGTAATGAAGGTATGTAAGAAACTATGTTTTTGGAGAACTTTCTATTTATCATATGACAAAAAGGTTTATTTGTTGAATGGAATGTTTTTGAGTTCATTAACCTATTTATTTGCTATATATTTCTATCCGGAAATATGGGTTGTAAAGTTACAACAATGTATTTTTTCCTTTTTTTGGGGTGTTAAGTATAACCCAGTTAAAAGAGGAATACTGTATTCATCTAAGAAACAAGGAGGATATGCATTAATTAATCAAATAGTTTTTTTACGTACTGTTTTTTTATATCCTGTATTACAATATGTTAAATATAAACTGGATAATTTTGTGTCAAAATTAATACTATCAATAGAAGGAAATTTTTGGCAAAAATGTTTACTTGGAAAAAGAACTTTAAACATACAAGACAAAGAACTGAAGGACATACAAACATTTGTTTTAAAATACAAAAATACTATAACAATTATGCCAAAAAATAGAAAGACTTGGTATATTAACATTATGCAAAAAGATTATTTTATTAATCCTTATGAAAATTTCTCTTTAGACAGATTACAAGCTATAAATAATCGAAGAAAAGTTTTTTGCAGATTATCAGAAATAAAGGATTTCCTGTGGCGGTGTTCATTGGACAGACTACCAACAAGAGCAAATTATCTTACAAAAGTGGAGGAACAAAGAAGATGTTTTAGAAAAGACTGTAAAGATACAGAGGACACAATGCATGTTTTTGTAAGATGTGAAAGGGCTAAGCCCTTTTGGGACTATGTTAAGAAAAATTATAAATTGCCTAATTTATTTCCTCTCAATGAAGAAAAAATATTGTATGGCAACTATAACATACCCTGGGATGCAAATATTAAAAATATAGACTTTTTCTTGATAATTGCAATCTTTATATTATGGAGAGCAAGAAATATAGAAAGTAAAACAGATAAAAAATTTTCTGTAAATATAATGATAAGACAGCTGGAAGCTTGGCTTAAAAAATATAAATGGAAGAAATAATTATTTAACTTGAAAAATGTAAAATCATTTTTTTCATATTTTCGTAAAGTTATTTTTTTCATGTTTTAGTAAATAATTTATGTATAAATAATGAATGTATATTTAATTTATTTCTGTTACAAATAAAAATAGTATGATTGCCAGTTTCAGTATGACCGTTTATTGTTTTAGCTTTCCCTTTGCATTTCAAGCATGTTTCTGCATAGAGAAAAAATAACCCTAGAAAGTTGTTTTTTCCAAGAGAGAAAAAGCTAGGAGGCTGAAACTCTGCAGGTGTGTAGAGTATTATCCACCCTACAAAGGGGTAGGGCAATCCTGGTTCTGGCTTAACTGCCAGTTTCAGTATGACCGTTTATTGTTTTTAGCTTTCCTATGCATTTCAAGCATGTTTCTGCATAGAGAAAAAATAACCCTGGAAAGTTGTTTTTCTCCAAGAGGGAAAAAGCTAGGAGGCTGAAACTCTGCAGGTGTAGGGTATTATCCACCCTACAAAGGGGTAGGGCAATCCTGGTTCTGGCTTAACTGCCAGTTTCAGTATGACCGTTTATTGTTTTTAGCTTTCCCTATGCATTTCAAGCATGTTTCTGCATAGAGAAAAATAACCTAGAAAGTTGTTTTTCTCCAAGAGGGAAAAAGCTAGGAGGCTGAAACTCTGCAGGTGTGTAGAGTATTATCCACCCTACAAAGGGAAGGGCAATCCTGGTTCTGGCTTAACTGCCAGTTTCAGTATGACCGTTTATTGTTTTTAGCTTTCTTTTGCATTTCAAGCATATTTCTGCATAGAGAAAAAAACCCTGGAAAGTTGTTTTTCTCCAAGAGGGAAAAAGCTAGGAGGCTGAAACTCTGCAGGTGTGTAGGGTATTATCCACCCTACAAAGGGGTAGGGCAATCCTGGTTCTGGCTTAACTGCCAGTTTCAGTATGACCGTTTATTGTTTTAGCTTTCCCTATGCATTTCAAGCATGTTTCTGCATAGAGAAAAAATAACCCTAGAAAGTTGTTTTTCTCCAAGAGGAAAAAGCTAGGAGGCTGAAACTCTGCAGGTGTGTAGGGTATTATCCACCCTACAAAGGGGTAGGGCAATCCTGGTTCTGGCTTAACTGCCAGTTTCAGTATGACCGTTTATTGTTTTTAGCTTTCTTTTTGCATTTCAAGCATGTTTCTGCATAGAGAAAAAATAACCCTAGAAAGTTGATTTTCTCCAAGAGAAAAAGCTAGGAGGCTGAAACTCTGCAGGTGTGTAGAGTATTATCCACCCTACAAAGGGGAAGGGCAATCCTGGTTCTGGCTTAACTGCCAGTTTCAGTATGACCGTTTATTGTTTTAGCTTTCCCTATGCATTTCAAGCATATTTCTGCATAGAGAAAAATAACCCTAGAAAGTTGTTTTTCCAAGAGGGAAAAAGCTAGGAGGCTGAAACTCTGCAGGTGTGTAGGGTATTATCCACCCTACAAAGGGGTAGGGCAATCCTGGTTCTGGCTTAACTGCCAGTTTCAGTATGACCGTTTATTGTTTTTAGCTTTCCCTATGCATTTCAAGCATGTTTCTGCATAGAGAAAAATACCCCTGGAAAGTTGTTTTTCTCCAAGAGGGAAAAAGCTAGGAGGCTGAAACTCTGCAGGTGTGTAGGGTATTATCCACCCTACAAAGGGGTAGGGCAATCCTGGTTCTGGCTTAACTGCCAGTTTCAGTATGACCGTTTATTGTTTTAGCTTTCTTTTTGCATTTCAAGCATATTTCTGCATAGAGAAAAAATACCCCTGGAAAGTTGTTTTTCTCCAAGAGGGAAAAAGCTAGGAGGCTGAAACTCTGCAGGTGTGTAGGGTATTATCCACCCTACAAAGGGGTAGGGCAATCCTGGTTCTGGCTTAACTGCCAGTTTCAGTATGACCGTTTATTGTTTTTAGCTTTCCCTATGCATTTCAAGCATGTTTCTGCATAGAGAAAAAATACGCCTGGAAACTTGTTTTTCTCCAAGAGGGAAAAAGCTAGGAGGCTGAAACTTTGCAGGTGTGTAGGGTGTTATCCATCCTACAACAGGTAAGGCAATCCTGGTTCTGGCTTAACTGCCAGTTTCAGTATGACCGACCTGCCTATGTGAGAAGTCATGCAGCAGGAAGGCTTTACTGAACAGCTGTCGGGTATGACGGCTTCTACTAACTCTCTTTTTTTCTTTTCAGGTGAGGAGAATGAAATCCAAAGGAAGAATGCTTTAAAAATACAGAATCCAAACTTTGAGGAGAATTCCCGTGTTTCTATGTTTACTGAAGCTGATAGGAGCGTTATACAGCATGGAGCGGCCTGAATGTATTCATGAAAAAAATCATATAAAAGTTGCAAATAATGAAAGCATGAGCCTAAATGTTGTCAAAATAGGATTGAATGACTTCCGATCACAGAATGTTAATGAAAATGTTAAAAATGTTGCTTATAACACTGTAAATAAAGAACGAGAAAAAAGCTCCATAGAGGCAGGAGAAGCTACATTTTCCTGCCGCAGGGAGACACTATTTTGGGCTTAGAAACTGTCATACAACCGCCGATTTCATCAAATGTATGTAATGTTAAACAAAGTGTTTTTTTAAGTGCAAATAATGAGAATATGCCTAAAGATTCACAAAAACAAGATTAGAGAGTGTCAGATCCCATAATATGTATGCAAGAATACAAAATGTGATATTTAACAGTGATAATATAGAACCAGAAAAGAGATCCATAGAGGCGGAGAAGCTGCATTTCCTGCCCACCGGGAGGCACTATTTCTGGCTTGCAAACTGTCATACAACCGCGGCAGACATCCAATGCATGTAGTGTTGAACAAAGTGTTTTGTTTGGTGCAAATAATGAAAATATGCTAACAGAACTACAAAATACAAGTTTAGAAGGTGCCAGATCACACAATATGCATGCAAAAATACAAAATGTGATATTTAATAATAAAAATGCAGAACCTGAAAAAGAACCATAGAGGCAGGAGAAGCTGCTTTTCCTGCCCACAGGGAGACACTATTTTCGCTTGCAAACTGCCATACAACCGCGGCTGTTCACTAATGGTTCTTTTGTATTCCAGGAACAAAATAAAGCTATTTTACTTACAGAAAATGTTACAGGAGAATTACAAAAGGCAAGAAATGATGGCACAGGTAAATCTTTTCAGAATAAAGAAGATGGACATACAAATAAAACTGTAAGTATAAATAATACTAATTTTCCTGCAATATGGGAAAATATAATAACAATGGCTAAACATGTAAGCATGACAGAAGCATTTAAACTGTTGCAAACTGTAGCTGCAATGGCAGAAAGCCCTCAGGTTTTTAATGTTTTCTTAGATGTTATAATGAAAAGAGAACAAGATGAATTAAGAAAAACTCCAAATGTAAATATGTCACAAGGTAATGTTGAAATGACTTTTTCCACAAATGAAGAAATGAATAGAAATGATGGGAATATAAATAAAAATGTAATTAGTGAAGTAAGTGAAGAAAGCATGCAATGTCAAAATTCTGAAATGTCTGTATGGAACAGAATACTAGAAGCAGCAAGACAGTCAGATTTCAAAACTGCATTTTATTTATTTGATAATGCACCAACAAATGAGTTACAACCATTAGGTTTTTTCAGTAACCTTATGAACTTAGTGATGCAAGAAAACAATTCTTTGTCATTAGAAGAAAAACAACAGGTAATTAAAGAAAGAACAGGCTTTTTTTCTAAAGAATTGACATTAGAAAAAAGAACTGAAAAAGAAAAGGATGTTATTAGGAAATTGCAAGAAATATCAGGAGAACAATTAAGAGAATTATTATGCAAAGAAAATGAAGACGCTAAAAAAATGGTAGAAGGAAAAACAATACAACAAAACATCATAGACACAGAAAATAATGAAAACATGGACAGAAATGATTGGGGAACTACAATGGACATGATAGACCCAATAAATACAGACAATACAAATACAAATAACATTAGACAGGAGAATACTTATGCAAGTGTTACAACATCACAGAATATGAACAAGAAACAAACAACTAATGCAAATACTACACGTATTTCTTTTAAACCATTGGTAAGAATAACAAGAACAACAGAAGGTATGATAGGAAAAATCAGCTATGGACAGAAATTATAAAACCATTAGGAGCAACATCAAGAACAATATCAGCAATGATTTTTATTGAAAGAGAAAATATATAGACATTTTTTTTGAAACACAAACAGCAGCTTCAAATTTTTATGCATCTTTTACAGCTAAACAAAAGCAAACTCCATGGAATAACTATTCTGCCTCTGCATTAGGTATCAATATTAAGAAAAAAGTCACTTTACAATTTAGATCAATATATGTTGAAGAGCAACAAATAAGAAATTATTTATTAAGTCATTGTGCAGAACAAATAAAAGAAATTAT
>NW_025054692.1:0-9429 GCF_019279795.1 Protopterus annectens
TGACATAAACAAGAATTGTACAGTACTTGACATTAAAACTTCTGTGCCCTTGAAACTCACATTCATTGAAAGCTTGGCATTGAAACCTACACCACATCCAAGAAAATGCATCTGGCCAGTGATGGATAAAGATTACCTTTTTGTTTTCAAATCATTTATTTGCTTACAAAAACAAGAAACATACAGGCATTCTTTCTTTGATACACCTTCCCTGACTTCTTTTATTATTAAGTTATATTCCTTGTATAATACAGCGCAATTTAAATTTATTGTAGGAATGAACATTTTTCCAGTAGACTGTACTGTAGGCAATGAAAAGAAAATGCATGAACCAATAATTATAAAACTGCCCAGTTCAGGAACATTTCCATCATAAAAGGGGCTACTTCCACGCCCAAACTATAAACAAAATGACAGTGAGTGTAAAGCCATAGGCATCTTGCACAGCTTCTAGCACTTATTTTCAATTTCAGGTTTTTTTTTTTTAGGGGGCAAAAAGGTCAAACACCAGGGACACATTTTTAAACATTGCTTGTATAATTTTTTGGAAAGTTGCTAGAATAAATTGTTGTGTTACCCCCATGCAAGTTACTGGCAAAATCTTGAACCCAGAACACTACATTACTTTGAATATAGACTGAACCCATATAGTTGAGGCCAATATAGAAAAAAAAATGAATCAGCATTTCTTTAGAAACAGTACACACACACAAATGGCAGCAAAACCAAGCATAGTTTTACAAACAAAGGAGGGAACACAAAGGAAGATTGCAAAAACACTGAGAGAGCATTCAGCATGGAAATCCTTTAGAGGTATATACTAACTGCTGATATCTAAGCAACTCACACTAATATTTCCAAAACAAATATTAATTCTGAAATCAATAATGGACAAGGGCCCAACAGGTATATAACTGGAGTCATTTCTGCACTGAAATGTTTACAACCTGATAACCTCCTCAGAAGCAACACCAGATTTGCAGCTTAAGGTTTGCAAGCAATAGTTTGCACATTTAAGGATCAGTATAATGTGTGTAGGTGATAACTTTAAGCACAATAAATGTAAACTCAACAGGCTGGCAGGCAGACAAGCATATCACGAATGCGTTTCTATAAATATGCTAACAAAAAACAAACATTTCACCAGATTTGCAGCTTAAGGTTTGCAAGCAAGTTTGCACATTTAAGGATCAGTATAATGTGGGTAGGTGATAACTTTAAAGCACAGTAAACTCAACAGACAGCACTGCAGAGCAGACAAGCATATCACCAGTACGTTTCTATAAATATACTAACAAAAACAAAACATTTCACCAGATTTGCAGCTTAAGGTTTGCAAGCAAGTTTGCACATTTAAGGATCAGTATAATGTGGGTAGGTGATAACTTTAAGCACAGTAAACTCAACAGACGGCAGGCAGACAAGCATATCACAGTCACGACTAATGTTTCTATAAATATGCTAACAAAAATAAAACATTTCACCATGCAATAGTCCTTGCAAAGAGCAGCATTTCCTCTTAGCGACATTGCGGCAGCAATTTACTTTAAAGCCAGCATTCTTCCTCACATTTCTGTCCGAATCCAAAATGGCAGCATGAATTTAAATCCAGCATCCTTCCCTTATAACCCGACTGGCTGGTAGTGCTCTTCTTTCAAATTCTCAGCAAGGCACTTCCACGCCTGCTTTCGCAGCCAGCGGAAATGATGGCGTGAGCTCCTTGAGCTCAATTCCGACTTCAGCTGTGCTGGTAGGCTGCTGGCCAGACTGGCGTCATCATGCGCGTGATGGCGTCAGCTCCGACTAGCCGTCAAATTAAAAAAATAAAAAACAAAAGCAAAAGAAATGAGAGCGGAAATGAAGAAGTGTCACTGCGGGAATGGTGTGGCACCCCTTCATTTGGACCCCAAAACTTCGAGGAAAAAGCGGAAGTAATTCGGGATGGTTGGGAGGTCTGATATATATATATATATATATATATATATATATATATATATATATATATATATATCTACAGGGTCTATGTTATAGTATCAATGTTTTTTAAACTTTGAATGCTATAATTTCAACCCATTTTTGTCAAAAACTCATAATAGCAAAGCCACAGAACTTCAAAATCTTACCTAGGGTAAGATTCCGGTTGTCCGTTCCACAGCTTCACTATTTACTCTACTGTGGTGGGAAAGTTATGGACCAGGTTAAAGTAAGTATGCGAACGGAGGTTACGGATGGGGTTTAGGTAAGTGTGGGAACAGATCGGAGTAAGGTGAGTGTGCGATAGTTAGGGACATTAGGGTTAGGGAGCAGGTACGGTGAGTGTGCGACAGTTAGGGACTTTAGGGTTAGGGAGCAGGTAAGGTGAGTGTGTGGTAGTTAGGGACTTTAGGGTTAGGGTTGGGTTAAGGTGAGTGGATAGGTAGTAGTGTAGGGTTAGAATTATGGTTTTGTTAAGTGTATGTGTGTGGTTTATTTATTTTGGTGTGCTTGTGTTGTGTGTTTGTGTTTTGGAACAGCAAATTTTTTCCCTGGGAAAAAAATTGCTGTTCTGTATGTTCGATATTTTGTGGTTTTAAATATTTTTGGTACGATAAAATAGTATTAGTTATTTAAATCATACGATAGGGTAATATAAACGCTATCTACATATATCGATATGTTATATCTATTTAGATATTAATATATATACACACACACATACATCTACATGTTTAAATACATTTCTTGTACTGTTGAATGACTGGGTTGGATGATATGTTTGTGAAAACAGCAGGGTTATGTGCATGTGACATGGCTTAGTGATCAATCACTTTGTGGTGTGGAGGGTCCTGGGTTTGAGCCTTGCAAAGGCTGTTTATTTTGTTGCTGGGCAGAACAAGGGCCATTAGATACAGAGTGATTAAGGCACTTTTAAGCAGTTGTAAGTGGGTTTGCATGGTGGTAAGCAATGCTAACTTCCGGTTACAGTTTCTTATACTCAGTTAGCTTCTAAATTGCTTAACCTATGTAGCATTGCTTACCGCCATGCAAATAGGCTTAAACCTGCTTACTACTGCTTAAACATGCTTACTCCTGCTTACCCCCGCACTAATTTCTTTAAAAGAAAAGAAAAGAAAAAAGAGTTGATAGGAAAGTGGTGAAAAAGGGGCACAAAGAGAGAAAGACAGTAGGGAATATAGCTAGGACATCACAGGAGAGTGTAGGGAAGGTCCATAGCTGCCCATTTCTTCTACAGCAGCAGCTGTGCATATACACTGAATTTGGATGTAGATTTGGACACTCAAACCCCTGAGAGAGGGGTGAGGACAACAATAATATGTTATGATGCCAGTTAGACCAGATTACATGTGTCCAGGGACACGTTTGCAAAATGGACAGCTATGTATAGGGCAATATTTTTTTTAGGGAACAGATTGCCCTTTTTTTTTCAGGTGAGAGTGGGATATTGGGGAGGGATAGTAGGTATTGGGTCCATATTAGAAGCTCGAAGGTCCTGTTCAGCGAATACGGAAAGAGCGGCATGTATTGTGTGAACAACGAAAACAGCGAATGTTCAAAACCGGGAAATTCAAAATGTCGATCCGTCATAGTTGGCCCATCTGCGGTATAGCTCCATAAGGTAAGTGTGTGATAGTTAGGGTTAGGGTGCGGGTTAAGGTAAGTGCATATGTAGGTAATGTATGTAAGGTTTAATGTAGGGTTAGAAGTAAGGTTTTGTTAAATGTATGTGTGTGGATTATTTATTTTGTTTGGGTATATCTCTGTAGGATGAGTGTGCGATAGTTACGGACCTTAGGGTTAGGGTGCAAGTTAAGGTAAGTGCATAGATATAGTGTATGTATGTGGTTTATTTATTTTGTTTGGTTAGGTAGTATGTCGCGGGCGTTGGGTTGGCTGAGTATGACGATTCATGATTTTAAATTTTGTGGTTTACGGCATTTGGTGTATTCATGGTTTGGTAAATATGTGTCGCTCATTTTTATTCGATGAACAGGACCTTCGAGCTTATAATATGAACCCAATATATTTGGGGAGGTAGGTTAGATAGGTTAATAGACAAGACAAACAAGACACATACAGGGGTGGTATATGACACGTGGGGGGGCAAACACCTTGATGGGGAGGGGTGTTGGGAAATCGGAAGCCCATGAGCGCCCTAGTGGAAAACAGTGGGACTGAGGTCCCCACCCATTGGCAGTCATCACTGCACCTTCAGAGCCACAAAGGCGGTTGTGCTGGGGGCTGAGGTGGAGAGCCAGGCCGACCCTCTAGTCATGGCAAGCTGCCCTCGAGCTGGCGTAGTAGATCTCCAAACTGCTGACTGAGCTCGCTACGCACCACAACCTGGACCTGGCGATGGGTGACAGGTTCCTGTCTGCTCCCGCTCCCGGGGTGGGCAAGCCCCATCCCCTGAGGTGGTTCCACTCGAAGGTGGTGTAGCACCAACGGATGAGGAGGTCCTGGGTTGGGCCTCAGACAAGCTAATGCCCGGTGCTACGACCAGCTGAGGTGGGACAGGTGGGTTTGCTACGACCCGCATTCCCATACGTGCTATGGTGTTTATGGTTTATCAACATATGTGGGTTAGTAATAGTCAACACATTCCAGGATTAGGTATAACAGCATGCATAGATATTCCCATTAACCCAGACACTAGATATGAAACAGTTGCACAGCAAATGGACCACATGCATATATGAGATCACAGTGGTAATAACAACAGCATGCAGGTACATTGATGCCACCATGCCGTCAACGATGGAGTATTTCAACATAGCACATGCATAGAAACAGATTTATATAATTATCAAACAATAGGTCATATGTCCCAACATTACAGTGGAGTTATCTAGTACCAGTTGAGGTGGGTATTTAGTGTATTGTTGGAGATATGGTGGGGGGGGAGAGAAAGATGTCAATTAACAACTAGTATATTCCTGTAGTTTGCATTACTTTCTTAGTCAGTGCTGTTATCTCTACCTTACAAATATTACTACACTACACTATTGCCTTAGTTTGGACAGTGATATGGATGTCGACAACTATATACATGGACTGGTTTTACCTGCAGTATACACCTCTTACCTAGTATACCTGTGGAGGAATTGTTTGTTAACACTAATTAACAGTTTGTACACATACTCCCTGATTCCAGGTTGATGTTATGCACATACCTGTCCATCTCTTTTTGCACAGACTCTGGCCATGACTTGACCACATGCAGGTGAACCGGGATATAGACTATTGTCCTCTTCAACCTTTAGTGACTTACAACACTCTTATACAGGATTTCCTAGACAGTTATATTATGTAGCACAGTGTGGGTGACAGTGATCAGTGATACCTAATTATTCAGAGCAAAACTTATTCAGAGCAACTGCAACACTCACAATGCCATACAATACCAGAGTAAACAGTACCAGTACAGGGTATCAGGCTTTTATTTCTCGGCACCATGTTCATATCTGATGTATTTGTGGGAGCAATGTTTGTTAGAACTACCTGAATGTTGCCACACAAAGTACCAGATTTCACATTAGTATTATGCACATACATCTCAGTGTGTTACTGTGCACACTCTGGTCACAGCTTGAAAACATGGTGGTGTAGATGGGACATACATGGCTTATTACTCTCGTAACATTTTGGGGAGTTGCTAGTGTGACAGGTTTGGTCTTATAGATGTGTGACAATCAGTTGTATTTCCTGTTTGCTGCCTAAACATCTGGGATCATTCCACTGATTTTCTAGGCGGACAGGGTGACAAGCAGCAGATATGGGCTGATATACTGGACATTATGGCCTTATCTGTACAGTTGTGGGGTATGATTCTATATGCAGCCTACTTCCACTCCCAGGATTCAGAACTTGGCTGTGTCTGCTAAAACTAAAACACTATCCATCACAGTTGTGTGTGCTATATAGATATTGCTGTATATCTCCTATTTGATTTCTGTTTTATAATTCTCCTGTGGTTTTACATTCTGACCTTGTATACAACACTCTTATACAGGATTTCCTAGACAGTTATATTATGTAGCACAGTGTGGGTGATAGTGATGAGTAATACCTTATTATTCAGAGCAACTGCATCACTCACAATGCCATACAATACCAGAGTAAACAGTACCAGTACAGAATTATCAGGCTTTTATTTCTGGGCACAGTGTTCATATCTGACAGACCTGTGGGAACAATGTTTGTTAACACTATCTGAATGTTGCCACAGAAAGTACAAGATTCCACATTACTGTTATGCACATACATCTCACTCTGTTACTGTACACACTCTGGTCACAGCTTGACAACATAGAAAGTGTAAAGGACATACTTGGCATATTACTCTCATAACAGTTTGGGGAGTTGCTAGAGTGACAGGTTTTTTTTTTTTTTTTTTGTTCTTATAAATGTGTGACAATCAGTTGTATTTCTTGTTTGCTGCCTATATGTCTGGGATCATCCCACTGATTTCCCAGGGGTCCCTCTGGCCATGACTTGACCACATGCAGGTGAACCGGGATATAGACGATTGCCCTCTTCAACCTTTAGTGACTTACTACACTCTTATACAGGATTTCCTAGACAGTTATATTATGTAGCACAGTGTGGGTGACAGTGATCAATGATACCTTATTATTCACAGCAACTGCAACACTCACAATGCCATACAATACCAGAGTAAACAGTACCAGTACAGGGTAGCAGGCTTTTATTTCTCAGCACAGTGTTCATATCCGACATACCTGTGGGAGCAATGTTTGTTAGCACTACCTGAATGTTGCCACACAAAGTACCATATTTCACATTAGTATTATGCACATACATCTCACTCTGTTACTGTACACACTCTGGTCACAGCTTGACAAGATGGGGGAGTACATGGGACATACGTGGCTTATTACTCTCATAACATTTTGGGGGGTTGCTAGTGTGACATGTTTGTTCTTATAGATGCGTGACAATCAGTTGTATTTCCTGTTTGCTGCCTAAACATCTGGGATCATTTCACTGATTTTCTAGGGGGACAGGGTGACAAGCAGCAGATATGGGCCGATATACTGGACATTATGGACTTATCTGTACAGTTGTGGGGTATGATTCTATATGCAGCCTACTTCCACTTCCAGGATTCAGAACTTGGGTGTGTCTGCTAAAACTAAAACACTATCCATCACAGTTGTGTGTGCTATATAGATATTGCTGTATATCTCCTATTTGATTTCTGTTTTATAATTCTCCTGGGGTTTTACATTCTGACCTTGTATACAACACTCTTATACAGGATTTCCTAGACAGTTATATTATGTAGCAGAGTGTGGGTGACAGTGATGAGTAATACCTTATTATTCAGAGCAACTGCATCACTCACAATGCCATACAATACCAGAGTAAACAGTACCAGTATAGGGTATCAGGTTTTTATTTCTTGGCACAGTGTTCATATCTGACAGACCTGTGGGAGCAATGTTTGTTAACACTACCTGAATGTTGCCACACAGAATACCAGATTCCACATTACTATTATGCACATACATCTCACTCTGTTACTGTACAACCTCTGGTCACAGCTTGACAACATGGGGGTGTAGAAAGGACATACTTGGCATATTACTCTCATAACAGTTTGGGGAGTTGCTAGAGTGACAGGTTTGTTCTTATAGATGTATGACAATCGGTTGTATTTCTTGTTTGCTGCCTATATGTCTGGGATCATGCCACTGATTTCCCAGGGGGACAGAGTGCCAGGCAGCAGATATGGGCCAATTTACTGGACATTTTGGATATATCTGTACAGTTGTGGGGTATGATTCTTATGCAGACTACTACCACTCCTAGGATTCGAACCAGGGCTGTGTGTGCTAAAAATACTACAGCTCACGTCTCAGTTGTGTGTGCTATTCAGATTTTGTTGTCTGGCTTTTCAATGTTTTCTGTCTATGTGTCTCTCAGTTGTACTACATGACCTGGGAATTACACCAGTCAAATACAGGCATTCCTACACATTTTATTTATGTTGCACAGTGTGGGTACCTGCTTAATAAAACAGTACTATTAAGTGATTTCAAATCTACATTACCATATGATAATAGAGTAAACACATGCAGTCCAGCATTTAGACCTTTATTGTCAGGCTATTATGCTTTTATTTACATACAAACTATATGAGACTCTTCCTACCATATTCTCTAGTGTATGCAGTACTTGCCTTAAACAATACAGGTTTTTATACTGGCAAGTAACTTACTAATACTTTTAGATTTATTTCCTATGACAGTACATTCAAGGGTATTACTAATCTGCCTCACGTTGCAACCTCTCCAGGCGACATCCATGGGCATCCTGGTTCATGGCCCACCCACTTGCCGCTGTGAAGGAGATAAGAGAAATATTTAGCCATACCTATCCATAACATACATGAGCTGGCAATTATTAAACTGGTAGATTAGTGATACTTACAGACAGCTGAGACCACACCTGCCATCCTAGCCTCTTGGATCCACTGATCCAACAGGTCCCCCTTTCGCCACTTCAGGTCAGCATAGTGATGCCTGACCTGCTCACCAGTTCGGGGTATGCCAGTGGTACTGGTGCGGTCACAGGCGAGATGGTCCCAGGCTTCTGCTTTATATTGGGAACCCTGGTACTGGCCCTGCAGCAGTCTCTGCTCATGGTCTTTGACAAGGAGTCCTGCCATGACTGTAGACTCCTGAATGCCCCAGCGCTGCACCCGAAAGCGCACTCTCTCTCTCCCCTTCCTGACATGGTACCTGCAAGAAGAAGCTACAACCAGTTATGAGATGTATTTCCGCCTGTTGTGTTTTAGTAGGACCGAATTCCTGCACTTTGCTGTGATTGCACAGTTTTGAAAAGGCTAAGCTATGGGCATACCTGCTTACCTAAGGTTGGCATTGTTTAAAGGGGTATACCACTGGTTCAAATTGAGTTAGCTGGCATACACATTGCTTACATCTACTAAGCTGGCCTGTGCAATGCTTAACGATGCTTAATATTTACTTTGCATTATATTTGCTTTTTGGCATTGATTTATTATTCATTACATGTTATATATATGGCTGGTATCCATGATTCATGTGTACATACACTGTATGTGGTCCTTGTGTTTAATAGAGGACTTCAACACTTTATTACAATTACACCTCACATCTGGGCTTACTTCTGTACTCCAGTTCACATATTTATATTATGTAGTAGGTTATAGAACATATGACTGTATACTGATTCCTTTCACATGTTCAGTTTGATTTTACTACAGTGAGGATTTGTTTGGTGATTCCTCATTCGCAGGTGCTGCTGTAATGGCTTGGTGGTTAATTACTGTAACTGCAGTGTATAGGGTCCTGGGTTCAAAACCTCCAAGGCTGTTTATTTTGTTGCTGGGCAGAACAGTGGCTGTTGGATGGTGATTCAATA
>NW_025054693.1:0-7975 GCF_019279795.1 Protopterus annectens
AAAAAAACCCCCTACAAAAAAAAAATACAAATCTTAATACTTGAGTATGCAGGCAAAAAAGCTGAAATATATGGATAGATACACTTGCATATAATACAAAATCTTTGTTATGTGCATGTATATCCCCCGGATTCATGAAGCTCGGCACAAGGCCGGTGTAAGGCCTGCGCCGGCCGTGCAGCGTATATATGGTGTAGTAGTGCCATATGCATATTAATGAAGGTGTGCTGCCACCACATCCACGTGCATAGGACACGTGCGCGAGTGCATGGGGCATTACTAAGCTGCGCCCGGAGGCGTGTCAATGTCGGCTGGCAATGAGCAACCTAAACTGCTGAATATTATAGCCTGCCTGCAATAGTAATCGCACCTATCAGTGTCCGTGGATAATGAAACGTATGCAAAGCATGCAAGACAGTTCCCGGCCACACAAAATGGAGAACCAAACAGAAATGCACGTAACACAATATGAGTTTCCGTCCATGGAACAAATGATATTTAAAATCGTGTGTCCATAATGTACTGCACTGTCAGTAGTTATACCCAGTGGAAGTGAAGCGCATCATGTCAGCGCCAATACCCCGCTAGCCCCATGGGCATGGTCACCAGCAGTCCCACAGTGGTAGTGATAGTACACAGCTGGGCAGTTGTGGCTATATAACAACCATAAAGAAACCTGACAGTCCAAATTGTATACCAAACACACACAAACATATGTATATTAAAATGTGCTATACACATGAACAGGAACGTAACCAGCACATACACATAGGATGCTATATGCAGAACCGGGATATCCAAAAGCAGAACCCATGCATGCAAATGAAATACGCAACAACCCTGTATAGCACATAACCCGCACCCATGTCCGAATGTCCACCAAATCCAGCTACCACCCTTTGGGCCCCCTACACCTACACATAGCGAGTATTCACCATATGTAGTAGGAAGTATCGTCCTAGGCAGTGTCAGGATTGCAAATATGTATCCCACGTTTGTAAACATCCCATCACAGTTACGTAAATCCAAATGCCCGCGTGTTCATGTTTCGGCAAAATGTGTGTACATCCTGCGTGGGATAAGTAACCTGTTGAAACCCCAGAGTTATTTACACGCCACGGTGTCCAGTACTGTACACATCTGGGCAAAACATGTATGTGTAGTCATGGTACTGTTCAGTGTCTACACAGACATGCAAAACATACTACGCAGGATGGAACAGCTGTCCACCATGCAGGTCTCCCACTAAGGTTGCCACATGTTCAGATGCCCAAGGTGGGACATCCCTTGTAGAAATGTGAGAATTTGCAGGATAAAACATACCCCCGGCCAGTGCAAGGACAGAATTACACTTGTTTGCCAAGATAAAAGCTTATGTCATAGCATGTGAATAGCTTATGCTAACCCAAATAATAGTTATGTGTTTCAGATACAAAATACCTGTATCAAGCAACTATTAAAGAAAATACGAAATATACCTGTGTCTTAAAATCACAGGACACTTGCTATGTCTTAGTGTCATGCAGGACACAACTGTCCAAAGTGGGACTTCCCCTAAAGAAGAAGAGGTGGTAACCCTACTCCCCACTGAATTATCGACAGTATATATTCAACCCAATCACATACCGACACCACCACTCAACCTATTACAGCAACAAAATCTGGACAAAGCCTAAAATGAGGGTGGACAAATAGGACAGATGTACTGCTCTCACAAACTTGAAAGTTCACAGAATAATAGTATGTACATTAGCATGAAATGTTGTGAAGGATGTGGGGTAGTCCCAGTATTACAGAGGTCCGACATTTTACTGTAACAAACCTTCACATATGTTTACTGTACTACTGCATACCTGTAGTTAATTCATAGTTTAAATTTATGTCCAAAATAATAATCCTATGAATGAATACAGGAAATAGTCAAATGTGAATGGAACACCACTCACCGTGGATTAAAGTATTGTAACCACCCCACCCATATTATGTATTGCCAACATTATAAGCTGCTGACAGGTGCCAAACACCTGTGTCTGTAAACACAGGTAAAATAATGTGAATGGACACCAACACCGTGGATTATGTATTGTAACTACCCCACCCATATTATGTATTGCCAACATTATAAGTGCTGACAGGTGCCCAAACACCTGTGTCTGTAAACACAGATAAAATGTTTAAAATGGACAAACTCTGTCCATGTGCTTTTCTGACATTTGAACACGGTCAGGTCAGTTCCGTTCACCAGGCAGACAAGCCTAAACCCAGATCACCACATGAACACCCTGACAATTAAAGACTTGTATGTGTCAGGACTATAAGCCTTGGGTTCTGAATATCCCTGCAGTGATTAAATATGCAGCTTGGGTCCAGAGCAGTAGGGAATAGGGAATGTGTAATATGTAGTACGCATTTTCCCAGCAGGAGAATGGATGCCTGTGTGTAAGTGAAGCGGTGAGGCATATGTTAATGTAGCTATGTATATGGGTATGCATATAAATGAGTCAGAACACCAAAGTATAGTGGTTACAGCATCCGCCAACGTGAATGCAGCCCCGGGTTCAACTACGACTACAGCACATATAATGTTAAAGTGTAATGAATGCGTCTGTGCTGTACAGACATTTAAATATGTAAAGGTGAACGTGTTTTATATGTCCTTTAAACCCGGATTACAGATATTTTACTGGTACTGTCACAAGTAATAAAGCCCGTAAGCACAAAGACTTAGTAAACATATGTAACCCACAATAAATATGCACCCGCGTAACCCACAATAAGGAAATGCAAGGTCGGTGTAATCCCTCACAGCATACAAATGAATGCTGGTTTCTACGTAATGTCTATATATGGATATATACATTTGTGTATAGATATATATATCCACAGACTTAAACTAAATAAATATATGAAATAAAGAATGTACAGAATATATATATATATATATATATATATATATATATATATATTTTTATATATATATATATATATATATATATATATATATATAATATTAAAACTATTTTTATATATATATATATATATATATATATAAAAATATTTTACAACATCAATTGATATATACCTAACAAACATATAAACAAATGTCCTAGATATAACACATGACATAAATAGGTTACACCATAGCTAGTATGGATACACATAACAGACATGCAATTAAGGTAAATACACTGCTGCTCTCAAAACTACTGCCGGAAAGTATCAGTGTGCCAGATCTGTAAGTCCTACTCTTTAAACATGGATATAGGTGTCCTTTGCAGGACTCCAAAATAGTGAATCTATAAACGCACTCTCCTGTAATGATTGCTGCAAAGAAGTGTCATCCCCAAATCAATATAGCTGTACATGCAACAGAGCTTGTGCAAGTGTAATAACACATGGGTTGACAGAATGTAAGACATTTTACCAGCGGGGGTGGATAGTGCTTAAAAGGGTTTTTCATACTTTATTATCCCCAAATTAAATATGTGTTATGACTACTGTGGAGGGGTCAGGTCTGGGAATCAGGGGTATGCAATAATGGGCCTAGGTGCCTAGGTTTGGTTGGCACAGATTTATGAGGACCCGCCCAAGGGAGAGATAAATATTCGTAAGTGGGTATAGCAGACGCCTCTAACTTCCTAAAATGAAGAACCCATCTACTGGATATTGGGAAACTATTGGGGAAGATGTAGGGAGTTATATTAGGTGTAAGTGATTATCATGGATGTACATGCGTACGAATAAGATGGTAACCATACCTCTCAATCAGAATAAGACATCTGGACAAAGGCATTTTAAAATAAGTACAAATAGGGAATATCTCAAATATTCCTCTTACAAAGTCAGAACATTGATAGAATAATGGATCAGTCAATAGTATGAATGTTTTGAGGGTTATTAATTGTAAATGTCATTATTGTCTAACCCCACAGTCCCAAATGACTTCAAACTAAATTACCAGAAAGGCACAATATTATTAAAAAAGGAACAAAATCAGGTTAAGTTGGGAATTTACCCAAAATGTGTACAGTTGAGAGGTATGAAGGTAACCCTGACCTAAATAAATGTACAGAACTAGTGCGATTAGGTGGACAGGTGTGAAGAAAGACGTGATGACAAATGACAAAACATGTATAAGTCAAAAGCATGTACCTCGACAAATCTGGATGAATACTAATGCCCTGTGATAGTCAATGGGGGGTTAATAGAAACAACATAAATGTGTCCCTCAGGGTGTTGCAGTGCCCCGATACAGTGTTCAGTCTCCCACCCCGCATGTGAGTTCTGCCACTGATGGAAAGCACAAATCCCGGGAACACATAAGGTAGATGATAGCAGAATATGTTTTGATCAGCACCTGTTGGCTTTTGTGAGGAACACAACACTCTGGGGGTGTGTCCTACAAAGGAATGTAATGGCATCGGGCCTGTGATTTCTCCATATATTGTGTGTGGGTGTAATAAAATGACATATCTTGTATCAGAAACAGATACATGTTATAGGAAACAGTATCATCGACTATACCATTACAAGACAAATCTGAAGGTATGAAAAGTGCTGAAGTAGTCAGTTTAGTATTGACCGCAGGTATGTGGGGATTTGTCAATTGTCACAGCTGAACATATAGTTCCTATAGGGCTGTCACCTCAACAAATGATGAAAGTGGGGGGTGCTCTGTAGAAATGACAGCAGCAGGTCAAAACATACCTACAGCCATGCTTACTCCAAAATAGACATATTAGCACACATCAAAGCTTAGGCCAGGATTCACAAACTTTTGGGGGGTAGAGTAGAGTAAGAGTAGAGCAAGGCAAGATGTCTGGGGCTATTCAGCAAAATCCGGGGGTAACACAGCCCCTCAAACAACGTACGGACAATGTTAGGATATGCAAATTACCCCATTTGTAGGTGAAAAGCAAATGATGTAAAATATGCATACATGAAACAGTAAGCTGTCCGTGCAAGAGTAGAGGTATGTGCAGAAATGTACGGATGTTAACCGAAAGTTTTGCAAATAGCTAAATGGGGCAATGTCATCTGCAAATAAAGGATGGTTTAGTTGAAGAAGCATGCCCAAAGGCCAAAAAAAGGCCAGTGGCATGTATTCCATTGGGAAAATTTAAAAAAACTCTAGTTGTCCTCCCCCTCCGTGTTTATGGGACAGCAAAACCCGGGATACAAAACAAGACAAATATGTAAAATATACATACAAATTGTAATGTCAGTTAAAAGTTAGCCCTGCAGGTGAATGGCAAGCTGAAGACAACATGGCTACTGAGTGTGGTTCTATGTGTGGAAGCCATCAGAGATGTAACCCAAACATTAGTAAAACCATCAAATTTAGGCTGAGGATAGTAAGCACAATTTGTCATGCCATATGGGCCAAGCCTCTACAGTGTAAGAGTAGGTTAAGGGGGCTATCAGCAGAAGATAGGTGACATCATGAGTGTGTATGTATAAAACACTGTAATCTTATTGGAGCAGTGTGTCACATTTTGCTGTCAGTGACTCATCAGTGGAAGAGGCGTGTTATGATTTATCCTAGGTAAAGTCAGTAAACTGACGGTGTATGCCATGGATATCACTGAAGTTCCTTGCAAACCTGGTGAAGTTTTTGCCCGTGAAACCTGTAAGCCGGTAAGCATGTGTGCATGTGTGTCACCCCGTGCGACTTGAAAACAGAAAGGGTACTGTAAGATTGTTGAAGCCGTGTAATGTTTTAAGCCAGTGTAAGTGTTTGGGTATAAGCCTGTGTCCATGGAAATATGCACTTCACTGTGCTCCTATAGGCCCGCCACTGTGGACACAAACAGTGAAAAGGAAGGTAAAAAAAAGGAGGTAAGTTAACCAAGGAGAACTACCACAGCTAGCAGGTGAAAACAATCAGACTGAGTATATTAAAAGCCAGTACAGTAGGCCACAACAGCACAGCCGCAAAAACTCTACAAACAGTAGTCCACCATGTTTTTCAGACACACTGCAACACTGTAGTATACTAAGAGAAGTGCAAACTGTAAAAGCAACTGAGACAACATAATGTTAGGGGCTGCCATTGCTATTATATTTAACATATGCAACATGTGGAGGGTTGTGCCAATTTAATGCTGCTCAGCATCACACAGTGAGTAGATGGAGAGGAGGGGCAGGCACAGGGTAACCTACCGGGGCTACATGAGCTGGAGATAGTTTGCTATAGAGTGGACAGAGACCTCCTGCAGAAGATTGTGGATCTGTGCAGGCCATGTCTCACACACAGAACCAACAGAGGAAACCTATCCCAGTGGAAACCAAGGTATGTGTTCCCTAAGGATACCAGCAACAGGTACCTTCCAGAGATCAACTGGTGATATGATGTGGATTTTACAAACATCAGCATCCATACTGCACCAGTTCATGAATGCCATTTGCACGTCAGTGATGATGTATATATCCCCAACCCCCTAAGGTATTGGGCAGCAATATGTGTCCCACACAATAGTGGAATACCAAGTACTGTGTAAAACACTGCCGCACATATGCATCAAAGCACCAGCCAGTGAGTGTGGTAGGGCCTACATCATCCCCAAGGGCTTCCCTCCATGAAGTGGTTTTTGTGTGATGGCCAGCAAAAAATGAATGTGTGTGCTGGATGCCCTGGAAGCTGTAATGCTTCCGATATGTGGGATCTGCGAGCTGTACAAAACATTTGGCAATGGGGACAACCCTCATGGTCACCTAGTGGGGATGCGGATGTGCAGTTCAACTGTGGCTGATGACACACATCAGAAATGCACACAAAATGAACAGGAATGCCATAATGAGGCACACATACAGAAACCTTTTTTAGCATGTGTTTGTGTCGCCAAGTCACAGTTCTGGTGCCTGGACACATCTGGTGGAGCATTACCGCACTTGTCAACTACATGTATCAGAATTGTCTGTGGCCTAGGTCATCTGTGTCTCACACACACACACACACACACACACACACACACACACACACACACACACACACACACACACACATGACAGTTTATATACATAGTGTGAGTGACTGTTCATGTATGTGTAATACTGCAGAACAGTTCAAACACAGCAAAGTATGTCAATAATGGACATTCATCATTGTTGTACAACCACCTTGGAGGATATGCATGCAGAACTCTCATTGCATATGTGATATAGTGATGTACTTCACAATACCATTGTAAATGCAAATATCAAATGTCAAATGACATAGCACATATCTATATGTACACATTGTTACCCATTATACATATTGGGGTGTAATACCTATGTGTTACTGTTGGTAAAGTATGTGTAGTAAATGTGGATAACTAACTCTGTTTAGCCTTATAGGTGTACAGCATGGGTTGGATAACACGTATCTGTCTGTATGATGCCCTAGTGTAGACTAACTGTGTCATGTGCAGAATGCATTCTAGGCCACAGTATGAATTCCCAGATGTGGACAGGAATATCCCTATTGTCTTTGCTGGTAACTAACATGGCTACATGTCAAACAGTAATGGCCCCAGCAATGTGTGGTGGTCAATACCAGTGAGAACAGGTATAGTATAGTACATGTAGGATCCACATGCTACTGTGTGTCCTACACGTGTGGGTCAGTTGTGAAGATATCATATAACAATTGGTCATTCAGACTGTTGAGGTCGTGTCTACTACCATAATGCAAAACTATGACAGATAGCAACAGTATCACCCACAGCACCGTGTAAAACCATAGCAATCACACATGTGTAGACAAGTACAACAATATGTGTAGTATAATGCATACTGGCCACCAATAGAAAGTATGATGTGTTAACAGTGTGAAATACAGTGCATGTCACCATTCCAATGTGTCCACTATACATGTAGATGCAGACAGTGCCCCCCTTTTACCAAATTTTTTCCCACTAATTTAAAGGAAAAAACATGTAAATCCTTGGTTAACCTTAAACACACAATACAAAAATACTGAATGTACATGCTG
>NW_025054694.1:0-7626 GCF_019279795.1 Protopterus annectens
AAAGCCATAAATAATGGGGACAAAGGCCTCCAAAATAGGCTCCACTTAGTTCAGCGAACAATCAGAAATCAACAAAGTCGAATCCAGCAAAATAAATGTATTATAACAATTTTTTTCCCAGGGAGAAATCGCCACAGCCATCCGGATTGGTAGCCATTTCTTCCACCAGAAAAGTATCACAGAGTTGGTATTTAAGTAGGGGTGTTGTGTGTGTTTTTTTTTTTTTTTTTTGGAACAGCGATTTTTTGGGGGGGGGTTCGCTGTTCTGGTTGCTCGCTGTTTTGAGTTTTCAAGATTTATGGGTCAATATAACCACGTTCGATCATCTGATCGTTCATGGTTATAATATAGACCCAATAGGGACACTTCTTAAATACTATTACAAACTTAGAATTTTGATAGAATAACAGATTTTGCATTAGTATGAATTCTCCCTGTGAGAAGAATTATGAAGTCTGAAACTCAAATGTTTGTTATTATTTTCTGACTTCAATCCTCAATGATTTGCCAGAAAACCACAATGAGAAGCAGGCCAAAAATATGAGGCAAAATATGGGCATTCTGTGAAAATCTGTATAGTTAAGAGGTATGGTGGAGTAGCAGTCAAGTGAGCAATACATTCTCCCCTCAGAGTATGGAAGTCTTTACTAACTGCTCTTCCCAAATGAGATGTTCTTGTGCCCTGGCTGCTGTTCAGACTTAGGTGATCTTGGTTGTAGCCATGGCTTTACTTCTCTTCACCACAGATCCAGGGCCAAATAAGTACATTAATGGAGTAAAAATACACACACACAGTGTTTACAATGAACTATATGGTTGGTGATGCACAGAATAGAAAAGATATTTTGAGGCGAAAGAAACGTGCAAAATTTGATGTTTATAAATTAAAGGCAAAAACATTCTATTTGATGTAAAGATGTTTACCAGGAAGCTCAATTTTTTACACATTTAAAGAGAAAGGACATCTACATGATAAAGAAAAAGGGATGTTGACTAGGCAAAGTACATATAACCCCCCCCCTTCACCATGACATATATAATTTTGAAAATACTCTCATTAGAAGGATCCAGAGTGAATACCATGATAATAAGAACAGAGATGGAAGTAATTTAACTAACGATGAATACAAGCTCCTAAATGAACTGAGAGGAAATGACAAGATCCAGGTGATTAAACCGGATAAGGGTGGGGGGATTGTACTTATGGATAAATGGGATTGGCATCAATAGGATGTGCTTGCAATACGAATAATGACAGAAAAATACAATATATTTCGAAGAACTGGAAATCAAGTCATCTCTTACCAAAAAATAGATTTTTATTATAGAAGATAATTTGGCTACAGAGGCTATTGATTTGACGATTTAATAATTTTCTTAAAGTGTGTAAACCTGTCATCCCTCAACTATTTTTGTAGTAGTATATCGAAAAACCCGGCTACAAATGGCTATTACAAACCCTCCTATGAGACCTATTGTCTCATCACAAAGATCCAAAACCCAACCTTTAGCTATTTATATAGATACAAAACTTAAGTATCATATGAGATACCCCCACATATTAATAGATTTGTGGGATTTCTTACAGAAAATTAGTAATGATCCATACAGTGATGGTGTCAAATTTACTGGGCTGGGCTGTAGATGTTAAGGATTTGTTTTCGGGTTATACCCATGATAGGTATAGAATGGTTTGAAAACACATAGTAGAGATGAACTTGTTGACACAAGATGAATTCAAATTAGTATTGGAATTTATGGAACTAGTGCAAAAAAACAACTACCTATTTTTTCAAGGTGAAATTTATCACCAAAAAGGAGGAGTTGCTATGGGGGCAGCTTATGCCCCCATTTATGCTAATATCATTATGTTGTATTGGGAGAGACATTACTTATTTGAATCAGAGTTTTCTATTTGGATAAAAAGTTATTACCGATTTTTGGATGATATTTTCATCTTATGGGAAGGCCCTGATGAAGGTATACAAGAATTCATTAAGTTTATCAACAACAGTACTACCTTTTTTAAGTTTACGTATCAAAGTGACCCCAAGAGATACATTTTTTAGATGTCAAGTTACAAAAGAATTATGAAACCAAAAGATATAAATCTACAATTTATAGGAAAGAATATTATTCCAATGCATATTTGCATTTTGATAGAGACCACCCAACCCAACTTAAAAGAAACATAGTGAAGGGACAGATGATCAGGGTAGCCAGAATGACATCAGGATAATGATGATTTTCATGTAAATAGATGCGATACAAAAAATATGTTTCCACCAAAGAGGCTTCGCCCTGTTGAGTTAACAGCCAACCCATCAAAGAATATGTGATAGGATGGGGTACAACTCCATATACCCTTACTTCAAATAAAACCTAATAATACAATAGAAGTTGGGAGTAACGAGAGTGGGTTATACAACAGTTAGATATTAAACAAGTATTACCTTATATGACTCTACTCACTGCAATGACATTGGATGGCTTAAAAAATGCATTAATGAGACCTGGGAAATATTTAAAGCAATGCCCACCAGAATTACTTTTGTTTTTCAGAACAAGTTGACATACGGGTTATAGGAGGAATTACAACTTGAAGAACATCTTGAGAGCAAGAAATACCACAATGAGAGTGGAATTGTTTCCAACAAAAAGGGTATCTTTTTAGATGCAGCAGATGCCCGTAATGCCTGCTTAGTAGAGAGGGAGAGAAAGGAACTTTTAGTTCCAACATTAAGAACCACACTGAGGGCTAAAAGTGTAGCAGCAAGCTATTAACTAAGGTGTATATCTAGCTTACGGTAAATTTTGCCAAGTATACTATATTGGTAAATCTTACGCAGCGACATCTAAGGAAAAGAATATATGAACACATGAGGGATATTAACCGGAAGAATGAAAATAATGCACTGTTTAGACACTCACTAATATGCCACAAAGCTAATTTTAAGTTTTGGGTTCTTGTGATTGGGAGACCAAATTAGCATACAGAGAGATGATATGGCAACTTAGACTTGATGCTTGTAGTGGTAAGGCCCTTAATGATCATATCTCCATTTCATCAGCCCTTAAAATTCTATCAGAAGACCCCAAGAGACAAACTTTAAGAATTTAAATTTTGTTTTGTGATATCTATGTATATCAGTGGTTTCTGTTTTTTAAACTTTGTATGAGCTTCTTTAAACTTTGTATGATGTTATTAAACACTTGTATTTTTTATTTATTTTTCATTTTTACATATTTTATATTTTTAAGTTAATTTTTAAAAGCGAAGTAATACAATTTTAAATACACATTTAAGTATAGGTTTTGGTGCATCATGTGTAGACAAATTTTACAGGGAGGTTATATACACATATATATATTTAATTTTTTATTTTCTTATTTTCTTATTTTATATAACCTTATAGATAGTAGACTGTGTTGACAAATTAATTTGACTAGCTTTTGTATTGGCTCTGACTCCAACTGCCTTTAAGCATGTAATTACTATCTAATTGTTTAATTACTTTTAAAATGGATGTTATATAAGGAACGGGAGAGTGTGCTTTAATTGATTTCTGATGAGGTCTCCAGTGTGGAGATTTAAAAGCGCTTAAGTCTGTTTTGTCTATTTGTCCAATAAATAGTATCTCAACTTGTGGAATTGGTGAGCTGATTTTTGTGAACGAACTTTGGTTTTATGGTATTTGAAAGACAGCCTTTTTATTGCCACCGAACTCCCAGCTCACCTTTTTGTGGATGTGTACTGTTTTTCGTTTTTGACATATCAAAAGTTTATTACAGTTTGACATGCAGGTTGTCAGTCACTGACTGGGTCCATAATGGATGAATTGGGTGTTTATTCTTTAGAAACAAGTTATAAACACTGAACAAAACATGGCAAGACAAAGTTTATCAAATTTGTGAAGCATTAGCAGATAGTACAGAAACACATGCAGAACTGGAGATACTAAAGATATTTTGAGGTGAAAAGAAATGTGCAAAATTTGATGTTTCTAAATTAAAGGCGAGCAGCAAAAACAAGAAAGATACATGCTTGACAATATTAAAAGTTAGCAAAGACATTTAATTTCTCACATATAAAAGCATATACACAAATTGTACAAACTTGCACATCAGGATAGCTACATAGAAAACTTGGCAGATTAAGAGGCAATACTTAACAGTTTAGGGCACAATCCCAGGGGAGCATTAAAATGTCAGACATACAGAACAGAAGAATAGAGTTAAACTTAAAAATGACGATTTAATACTTATAACACTACTGATACTGATAAGTGAAATAAAGCTGCTAAAATGACTGCAGATAATGTAAATTACTGCCTTGTCGCTAGAGCTGTAAGATGACATTGCCATATTAAGAATGCAGATCTAGGACTGTTGAATGAAAGTTCAACAGTCCAAACCACTTATCGATTCTTAATATGCACTTTTGTAATGAAAAGTGCTTTCACCGAAAAAGCGCTTTCACTAAAGTCTGTTTAAAAAACAAACAAAAAAAACCCCATTAAAATCTACTTTTACGCAGGGGGGCAAGCCTCCCTACACCCCACACCACCCTATAATAGTCTCACTCAGAGATCAAACTACAGTGGGGGAAAAGGGAATTTTCCCTTATCCGCACCGTAGTAATTTGACCGGCACAACATAGTAAGCATTGAAGCTTACATGAAAATGCTGTTTCGATGAAACCATTTCGTCGTGGTCTCTGCTCTACCATCTCGCAATCCTGGAAAAAGTATCTCTGCAAGAGTCCTAGACCCAAGAATGCATATTGTCCAAAATGCACTGCTTCTCTTCTATCCTTAGTCAGTTTGGTACAAGATGCTTGGAATGTTAACATTGTTTCCATTGAGTTGACATGCTGCTCTTTAAAATGAGTTTGTTTTGGCAAAATATTGACATACTAATTCTTAAATGCAAAAACGAACATCACTGAGTAACCACACAGATTGTTTTGTCAGACAAAGTCAAAACCATTGAGATTACCAATCTAACAGTGAAATCTTTTACAGATAAAAAGCCATTTTACCTCTCAAAATTAGTTTTACTGAGCTTCAACCATTTATTACCTTCCTACAAAAAATATATTCAATAATGAACTTTAACCCACCAGAGCAATTTCACCGAACAACCACATTAGATAAAGAAACAGATGAAATCCCAATAAATACTCTTTTTCTCTCTATAGGCTGGGGGGTGAAGGCTATATATGAATCCCTTTCATTCACAGAAGGCAAAAATGTTACACAAGACTCATTAGCAAACTTGAATATTTTGTGCCAAAAAGAAATGTAATACATGAAAGGGAATGCTTCCATAACGGTGTACAAAAAGAGTAGGAGTGTTGAAGGATGTGAGATGGCTGTATGAAATACCTGATAACTGAAGGCTTTAATAGTACACAATATGAAAAATTAATAACTGAATTGTGATTGGGCTGACTAATATAGAAGTGTCCCAAAAGTTACAATATGAAGTTAATTTAACTTTAGAACAAGCATTTAAATTTCCACAGATGCAAAGTTGGTCAAGACAAAATGCTTATTCAAGCTATGATGTAAAACAAAGTTTTTACATTATATGCTTCTACCTAAGTGGCACATTTCTGGCATGAAACAAATGAATGTGCCAGAGAAGTTAGAATGAATGTAAGCTCCAAGTGTAAATGTGGAAGAGGCAGCAACTGTATATCATACTGGAGTCAGGACTAGCGTGAGCCGCACGCAAGGTGACAGTACAAGATATAAAAGACAGAAACAGTTGAGTTTTGAAAACAAAACCAAAAATAATGTGCAAATTACATTTTCCTAGCTTCAGTCACTACTGTGATGTAAAAAAACTGGCACGTTAAAATTCCTAACCATCAGTAAGCTTCAAAATCGAGATAAGGGCCAACATTATTGTGATAGCAGTTGCTACATACAGGGACCGACATTATTATGATAGCAGTTGCTACATACAGGGGCCGACATTATTGTGATAGCAGTTGCTACATACAGAAGTTTCCGGACTGAAATTCATAGCCCCGCAGGCAAACTCAAGTACATTGGTAGATTTCTAACCATATTTTACTGCAATGGGAGAAAAAGTCTAATTTTAGGGTTTATGTTTTGGTCAGTCCCATACATAACCTGTTCAGCAGAGCTGTGGCATGCAAGATGGGGTGGAAGTTGTGGGAACAGCGCATGCAGCATAGTGATCAAAAGGAGGAGTGAGGTTTTGTGGAAGGCATGAATTCAGCTATTTATGTAATTTTAGACTGAAAATATTTATAAAGTTAAAAAGAAAAGATGAGTGATGTACAACGTATGTATATATAAAAAATGTTGATATAGCTTCTCTTTTCTATTGAGGTATGTCTGCCTATGTTGAGTGGTAATTTAATAAAGGTGTTTAAAAAAATAAACAAGTGATGCCGGTGTAGAAGTAATCACTGAAGTTGGCTTATTTGATTGTGAAGCAGTAAAAATCAAGTTAAAATCAAATGCTATTCTATATGTTTGACTGCTGCCAAGAGGGTGCTGTAAAGAAACTGAAAACACTGTCATCTGTGTTAGCAGGTCTGGCAGGAGATTTGTGCATATTCTCAAATTAACTTGTATTGTATGCCAGCATGCCCAATTGTGAAAATGTAAATAGGTTTTAAAATGCTGAGTATTTCCCTCTTTAAACAGAATGTTTAAAGAATTTGTCACTGCTTTTATACATTTTAACTGCACATGTGTGAGAGGGGCATTCTGAAGTACAAACTGTGGAGAATCAGCTGAGCAGTGAGTGATTTAATTAGATTGTTCCTGGTTGCTAACAGATTTAAACAGCTGATTGACAGAAAAATATTTTTTTAAACAGCTGTTATATTTTGAAATGAGACAGTTGAGACTGCAGTTTAAATACTGGGCAGTCAGTGGACACCAAGAAAAGAGAACTCACCAAAAAATGTAAGCTTGCCTTGGCCTTGCTGTTATATCTCAGAGTAGATCAGGGACAGTATTCTTTAGTTAGATCAAGAAAGCTTAATTATTAAGATGAGTTTTTCTAGACTGGATTCCTATCCCACTGTTTGATATGGGAATTCTGGTGTTTACTGAGAGTTTATTTATTTACACTTGTAATCATTTTTACTTACTATTAAATGATTTTCTTTACTTTACAATGTGGCTGGAAACCAGTATTTTCTTTACAGATTGCTTCTACCGGCTTGATACTCCCCAGTTCACCTCAAAGGCCTGGCTGTTCTGGTCATAGCTATCATTTGTTTTGAAAATTAATTTTCATAATTGTACACCTCTTTAGAAGGGCATTAAGACAATTTGATTGGTGGCAGCATTACTGTATTATTCAGGGAAAGAGATCTGGGAACCTGTGTCAGGCTTTCCCAGAAGTGTTTGAATGTGCGAGTTTTTTGCTCTGAAGTCTGTAATAAGAAAAATATATTTGGGTGGCCAGAGATATATAGTTCAGTCCCACAAAATAGTGTGGTCCTTTTGTGCCCTTAGGGGAAAATTGTGAAATATTACTTCTGTTTAAGTGACAGTCTCATATTAGAGTCAGTAAGGGAAGTCATTTAATTGTTGGCAGTCCGGTGAGGTACTGGTTCTGTTTTTTTACAGCTCA
>NW_025054695.1:0-6768 GCF_019279795.1 Protopterus annectens
GTGGCATCAATATTCTTTCTATTTTGTTTCTTAACTGATCAACTTTCACATCTATGTTATATTATTCAAAATACCATCATTTGGACAAGTCAAATTTCAGTATGCAAATATATATCTCTATCCACATATATGAGGTACCACAGGGTATAGACCTTTATAAATCTCAGCTTTCTGATTTAAAAATCCCATGTAAGTGTGGCACAGTGGTACAGTAGTTAGTGTCACTGCCTCAAACTGTTTAATACTCCAGTACAGTTTTCAGTGGGGTCCCTTCTGTGCCGTGTTGGCACATTTTGCTTGTGTTTACATGGGATTTTACTGGATGCTCTAGCTTTCTACCACATCCAAAATTGTCCTGTTGGTGAACTGTAAACTTGTATTGCCTGTAGGTGTGTGTATCATGTTAGTGTATGTCTGTGCTTCCTGCAAAGGGTTGGTATCCCATTTAGGGTAAGTTCACAGTCTTGTACTAATTGACTGTTGGGATAGGTCTCAGCTCCCCCAGCTCCCACATGACCCTATATGGAAATAATTAGGTTATGGCAAACTGAATACATTAATGAATAAATTACCTAATACTATGTCAGCATCTTTTCTGCTTAAATACTGCACATAATTTTCTCACATTCCTTATTTTGGGGGTGCTAGAAGGATGGAGAATGGGATAGTATTTGAATTCCTAATGTGTTCATTAGTAAATGGTATAAAAAATGCATATACTTTCATACAGCAGTGCTGACATAAGTACGTCTGCTGAATGTGGGAGGACAGATATTTTGATAAGCAAAACTTGTGCTGTTATGTCTCAAGTCACCTGACATTTCATTGATATGTATATATTCGCACTGGCTTGTACAATCTTTTTATGTTTATACTCCTAGGATAAACAATGAGTGCTGGTCAGAATTTATACTGGTTAAAACGGTGAATAATTGGTAATTAATTTGTAAGAAGGCTTTAACTGCAAAAAAGTATGCATGCATCTGAATAATTATTATATTAAAATTTTGGTTTGCTTGAGTAAGCCTGTTTAGCTTACTCTTTTAAATGTGTTTAACATTTAACGTCACCCCTATCCAACATTCCCCGTTAGTCTTTCTCCTCATTATGTTTGCCATTTTGAATGGCTCCATGGCTTCTTTCCTCTCACACATTGCTGTAGTCCCTTCATTGAGTCCACAGCTTTTTCCATTAAAAAAGAACTTTCAGAGATTCATAGAGTAGTTAGGCCCTGCACTCTGCCGCCTGCTCCCCTCCTTCTTCCTCTGCTCTCCTTCTTCAGAAAGACCCCTTTGCATTTCCGTGGTATGCCCATGTGCCCACTCTCTCTTCTGGGTTCTGGTAAGAAGAGTCCTAGTTCCACTACCCTGTACTCGCATCCCTTCATCTTTATGGTAACCTTCTTCTGAATTCTTTCCTGTCCTCTCATATCCTTTTCCTGTGTGTCTTCAATAGAGTGTAAGCATTACCTCACTGATTCGGGAGTCTTTTATTCTGTAGTACAAGCAGCATTCTGTTTGCTGATGCTTCCTCACCTACTCACAGCAGTCCAGTCCAGCTGTGATCAATACTCCACATCGGCTTTTCTGCACTACCACCCTCAGTTCTTCCACTCACAAATGAAAGTTCACATTAAGTCCATGCTCTCTTGAGTGCAGTACTTTGCATTTGCACATGGCTGCCACCTTTCTGTACATTCTTTTCTGTCTTTGCAAATATTTTGCTGTACTATTCATCATATCCTCTACTGCTGCACTTATCTTTGAGTCAAAGACACTGACCTTGTCTTCTATCCCAGATACATTTGACACAAACACAGTAAAGGGCACTGGACCCAGGGCAGACTCCTGAGTTACTCCATTGGTCACTTTCATTATTCATAGCACTGCCCCTCTTCTAAAAAACTACAGTATCCTACAGTTCAACCATGCAGCTATCCAGTTCCTCAGTCATGGTACTTTCCTTAAATCCTCCAGTTTTTCCTCTCTGCAGCTTGCCATCAGCTACCATAATCTCTTCTCCTCATTCAGTGGATTTAATGGATCTGCCTTAGCTTACTCCAGGCTTGACATTACCCACATCCAAGGCTGGTGATGAGATTGAAGAGAATGCTACAGCATCATATTACTCCTGGGAGTGTGTCCTAACTCTCCCTCACCTGACAGAAGCCTTTGCCAGCTCCAAAATCACTAACATCAGGAGGTGCACACATGCTTCCACTCATGAGCAACCTGACAACTTAGTGGCACAACACTGGTGTAGCACAGAGCTCACCAGACTACTTCACTGCTTATTGCCTCAGTCTGCCCACCCCCCCCAGAATGGGTGAGCTGACATTAGCCACTCACTCCCCCACAGTGCACCTACTGCCAATTGCATCCCCCCTCCAGTTGTTTAGTCATCTCTTTTTGTGGAACGGAGTCAGATACCTTGTAGACCATGTTTATGGGTACTTGCCTGCCAAAATAACCTGTAACCTAGTCATACAAGTGGATCAATTTGACTTAACAGGTCCTTACAGCCATGACCTCATGTTGGTTGCTGTTCTGGAAGTTGTTGTCCTTTATACATGCTTCCAGCATTATCCTCAGGATTCCTATCATACTACAGTTATATAGTTCAGATCTAACCTAACAGATTCCTTAACTCATTTATTCTGCAAATCCATTGCAGTGCATTTTGATTGTAAAAAATTGTAGGACTCAGGATGGAAACATTTCTGCAATGTGAAGCAATTATTATTGTGCTAATAAATATCATACTTGAAGATAATGTTTCCCTTGAAGATGTTTTCACTACGATAGCTGAATATTTGTGCAGAATATTATCTTGATTTTTATATTATAAAACAAGATTAAGTGAAAGTCTGCAGTATCAAACAAAAATTTTTTTGAACTACCTTTGAAAATTTTAATACACTTTACCAGATAACTTCATGGAGTATGGAAAGTATTCATTTTGGGAATGCGGGCCTTTTTTTTAAGAACTATAGTCTTCAAAATATTCTTTCAGGGTTTCTTTAAAAAGATGCAATATTGCATGTGATATTGAAGGGGGCACATCTTTCAAAAGAATATGTATGATTTGTAATCATCCATTTGACAATAGGAATAAGATCGGAAGACTGTATGGGATATATATATATATATATATATATATATATATTTTAAAAAAAAATATATCTATATATAAAATGCAAAAAAACTAAAATACATGGCCTTTGAGACACAGCCCAAATATTCATGAATAAATTAACATACTATAGGGGATGGGGGCCCGCCCAGATCTGGTTGGTGGACAAGAAGCCAAGTGCTAGCCAAGGGGCAAATATGCAATGAAAAATCAATGGTTTGGGGGTTTACACATAGAACATTTTGGAACTGTTGGCTCTTTGTAATATTTTGAATTTTGGGTTAATTCTTGACTGCAGGGTCAATATTTTTATAGATGATGCACAAACAAATGATCATTTCTTTAAGTGGGGGGGAATGGTGGTGATGACATTCCATGATTAAGGATTTTTATAGTATCCCCGTTATTTCATCTCTCAAAACCCAACCCTTTAAAGATATAAGTGTGAAAATTTTAAAAAGCAATTGAAGAACTATCTAGTTGTCAGTTTTTAATATATTTTGTAGCAGATCAGCTCTTTAATGATTTTCTGGACTGGCTAATCATGCATCACTGGATTTAATATTAGAAATGAAAATGGGGGTTCAGAGGGGGTTTCTGTCACTCCCAAAATTGTTTTAGAAGAATGTAAAATGAGTGAGCAATTAAGGCCAATAGGATGTTTGTAAATCTATTAAAGGGAGATCCTAGAGATGATCTAAATAATCTTCTTGCTTTATAAGATCTTTGAGATAATTCTACTGTTTGTAGTTTACTCAACCATAAAAGGGGAAAATCACTGACAAAAATTTTAAATGAAAAAAAATGTGTTAAAAGAGAGGGGGATCTGAGTTATGGGAAAAGGGTTGGGGTAAAAAAGGAAAGGCAGAATACATTGAATATATTTTTTTTATTTTTGTTATTAAAAGGAAAATTTTTTTTGAATCCCCTTAACTCCTAGGGGGAAAAGGGGTTTAAATAATATTTGAAAGCAAATCATAAAATATAAAAACATTCTGGAATATCATGTTAAGAAAGCATATTAGAAATAAAAAAAATAAAATTTCCCCCACCATTTACATTTTAATATTAAAACATCACCCAAAATATATATATTTTTATGACTGGGCAATAATTACAAAATAAATGAATGGACACTTTTTTTCTTGCTATCAGATAGTCTTACATGCTGTTTCCTTCTGTTCCTGACATGAATAGTCTTTAAAAATCATTTCAAAATATAGTCTTATTGACAATGAAAACATGCCTTTCCTTGCTGAAAAAAAATACAAAGAAACTGTAAATAACCTTCAGTTAATCTCTATTATATTTTCACATTCCACTGAGTCTTAGTATATGTTATCTATATTCTACTAAACTCTTGCAATACTTTTTTTTTTTACAGTGCTATGATTCTTATCAGTTGTGGGTGGTATTAATTCAGTTTTTTCATTTTTAAGCTAACATTTTATTTGGATTCTTTTTTAAAGTACACAATTTTACCATAAAAGAAGGGATAATAATAAGATTAGAATAGCTATAAGTTTTAAAATTCCTCCTAATCTAAAAAATGTTTATTAACCACCCCCTAAGAACAATGTATCAGCTTCTTTGGCATAAAATTCACTGATTTCCTGAATTTTTTTTGGTGGCTATGGATGGAACCAGTGTTATCAGGAAAAAAAGAGCAGCATTCTGTCTGAATAATGCATTACTCCTTTAGATGCAAGGGTAAAGTCAAGTGCCATTGGTTTTGTCAGGTTTTTATGAACAAATTAATGGACTCAGAGGCAGAATAACACAAAATCTTTAGGCAATTTTGCTCCTGATAGATTTCCCAATGGATAAAATACCTGCTCCAGAAATGACTCTATCAACAAATCCAACAACCCCTTTAAAACCCTTTTTTACAGCATTATGAAAAACCCCAAACATCTTTTTTTCCAACTTTCCTTCAGATAAAACAGCTGTATGTTGAATATCTGGGAAAAATGAAATAAAAAAAGAGACCTATCTATTGGTAGACAGGGAAAAACAGTTCCACAAATTAAGTGATTTTTGAACTGCTATGAGCTGCTGTCCACCCCCATCATAAATTTTCCAGGTAAAATTGCAAACACAAATTTCCCAACAAAAGCGCCGATTTATTTGAAACATTCCTTTAACAGTCATTGATAGTTGAAGTGGAATTACTGTAAAGAAGGTGGAAACATGGTTATTCTTATGATTTTTGACAAAAAAAAGATAAAAAGCAGTTTGAAACTCTGAATCAGTCACTTGTATAATTGATCTAACCCCTCATGTAGTAGGAAATTTATGCCAAAAATAGCAGGTGCTAATGGTGAGGGTTAGTGCATAAATATGCAAAGCAGCAGGAAAATATTAAATCTCAGATGCCATTCAGGGGGCTTGATTCAGTTTGAACCAAATGTCTGTATATATTTTTAAAAGGGGTGCATTCTATTAAGAAATATTCAGTACTTACAGTTCCCAAAAATTGCAAGATGGCACACTTTCAGTTCCCGGTGATAAAAGTAAGGGGAATAAAATAATGATTTAAAACATTCACTGTCCTGATGATAGATTCATAGGAAAAAAGAGCATTTGGTGCTCGAGGGGTTTTAAGAAACTGTAAAAGGGATGTTAAGTTGGTCCTATTGTTCATATAAAATTTATCCCCAAAAAATCTTCAACTGGGTTTGACTGCAGTTTGAAAAAAAAAAAAGTTGTCTGGATAAAGCAGTGTCAATATCTGTGTCCAAAAAATATGATGAATCTGAGATGTTGGATCCAGAAGCAAAAAAATGTTGCTGATGTTGAAGAAGTCACTAAAATTAGACCAGGATGATAGCAGAATCATGATTTCTTTACCTGGTAAAAAGGGGTAACAACAACATTCATTTCTGAATGCCATCTGGATGGCAAATGTAGAATCAGGTTGGATCAAACAATTCACAGTGGCTAAGGGTTTGGTTTGGATGGCAAAAAAGACTGGCTTTACTTAGATCCCAAAAGCCCTGGGTTTTTTATCTAGTTCTGCTGGTGATAGACTGTGCTGGTTCACATGGTCTGATGTCAGTGGAATCTCAGCTGTACTCATCACAAGGGGGTATCTGTTTACATGTGACACATGGATCCAGGTAGGCTATCACAATGGATGGCAGTAGCAGTTGTGAAAAACCAATTATGGTTGAAAGGACATCTGGAGCTGAGTTTCTTTGGGAATGTACCTTAATTTGGACAAAGTCTCTGGGTTGCAGATCATGAGGGTCCAACATTGTGGGTCATTGGGCTGCATACAGAATGACAGTATGGTATTTTTAAAAAAGAACAAAGAGATTTGCAATACAAAAAATGGATTCATCACATCTTGCAATTTTAAATTCCTAGGAGAGGGGGAAAGGGATTCTCATGGATCTGTCCATAGAATTTTGAAGGACAATTTTCTGGTAGTTAAATAACAAACTAAATAAAACTAAAGGCAAAGCTTTGGCCACTTAACAACAGTTTCCTCACAAACTTTGGTTTAAACTTTAATGTTTAATTGTCCCCTTCCACTATCCCAAGGGGGTAAGGGACAAAAACCAATTTCATCCAAAGGGTTTTTCACAGTTGCTGATTTGCTGACTAGCTGGCTAGTAAAATACTTGCCCTGGT
>NW_025054696.1:0-9273 GCF_019279795.1 Protopterus annectens
GTGTTTAATCCAGATGACAAAGGTACAAGAGTATTTCATACAATTGGAAATGCACAGTGTCTTTGCTTTGCAACTCAGGCAAGCTATGTGATAAGGCACAGCTTGCTACTTTAAGGTCAATGGGAGGATCATCCTTGGCTAAAGGTGAAACTACCTCAGACTACAAGTTGCAACGTCAAAGCCCTCTCAGAGTATTTGGGAGACTGCAAATACTGCAAAGACGTCTCACGGTTAACATTAATCTGATTTTTTTAAACTCTGATTAAATAGGATTGTTACTACTATTTGAGGACTGACCTTAAACCTAAACATAAACACAAGTCTCACCAACCAGTCTGATGCACTCCCCAATCCGAAGCTCCTCCGTACCGGGCAGAACGTACTGCAATTATCCAACGTTAACTCACGATTACAAGAATGCCAATTGCTAATCTCTTTAAACTCTGTTTCATTGGCGTTAAAGACAAATTACATCCAGTGGTTTGAAGCGCCCATCTGTCGCATGGGTGATTTCACCGAACCACCAGATCAATATTACCTGACGCTTATAGCAAACTTGCCGCCTTTTTAAAACATTGTTATAAATACTAGGATTCAAAAACAGGTACTTGCAAGTACATTAAACATAATAAGGAGTTTGCTAATATGCCACATTATACATAAAATACTACTAATAATTACATTACTATATACAACTAATAACCTGTACAAATGCTGTAAAAAAGGTTATAAAAAAGATGTGTAAGGTTATAAAAAGATGTAAACTGTGTGTAATCTATAAAAAATCTAATTATCAAGGCTATTCACAGTAGATGCTTATGCAGTATACACTTAAGCAGACAAGTGATTCAACAATTTAAAAAATAAATATAAATAAACATCTCTCACCCTTGCTGTGCTCCTTAGTGTCTGTAGGAAAACCATAGCAAACTATGAGGGCTGCTATATTTTGAAGTCAGCAGTCTCTCATCAGTAAAAAGGGTTTTAAACTGATGGTCATTCATTTAATCCCGGATAACGTGAAAGTGGCACTCCAACATTGCCTGGTCACTTACTTTCCAGGCATCCCAATTTAGCTCTTCCAATTCCCACTATTCACTGAGTTGTCAACCTGATCCAATATGGCAAAAGTAAAGGTGTGGTCTATATTTGTAGCCTTAGTATGTTTTATCAAAGTATTGTTTTCATCACCTTTTTAATTTTATAATAATGCTCATATATTCTGGTTCTTAAACTTTCTTTCAGTTTTCCCCATAGTAGTATACATTACATTTTTGTACTTAGCGTAGATATACAACACCTGGCTAATACAATTCCCCTTTAAAATTACACACACTGTGGTACTATTTTCCAAAAACCACACTTTTTCTTGGTTAATAACTGACACTGTCCTGCATGCTCCACATTTCTTTGGTGCCATTTTTCCCATATATAATTCCACTCCGCCTTCTATTACCGAAATTTCGTTTCTGTTAGTCTTTTTAGATTCATTCCGTTTTTAATATTATATTAGGTATGGAGCCAACTGTGTTCCTCGGCTTCTTCATCCAAGCGAATATATACCAATGTCTACGTAATATTTCCTTTACTCACATTTGTGTATGGATTGTACCTCTAATCACACACACTCTCCTATTGAACTCATTGTTTTAGTAATTGTTACAAGATACTTTCCCTAGTAATGGTTGATATTTGTTACCCATTGTGATTTTAAGCATAGTTTGTCACATCCTTTAGCATAACTTGGGTACCCCTTCTCTTTAAATAATTGATAGATAACTTCACTTTCTTGGTTCATCATCTCTCTAGTAGAAGACAACCGAGCTGGACGTACACACTGTCCCTTGACTATATTCTTGAAAGTGTATGGTGGATGGTCACTTCCATACTGTATATAGTCATTTGAGAAGGATGGTTTCCTGTATAGTTGAGACACACAAATGTGGTAAAGGAAATATTACGTAGACATTGGTATATATTCAACTTGGATGAAGAAGCACGGAACAGTTGGCTCCATACCTAATATAATATTAAAAACAGGAATGAATCTAAAAAGACTAACAGAAACAAGTGGTAATAGAAGGCAGGGTAAATTATATATAGGAAAAATGGCACCAAGAAATGTGAGCATGCAGACAGTGTCAGTTTATTAACCAAGAAAAAGTGTGGTTTTTGGAAAATAGTACCCACAGTGTATGTAATTTTAAAGAGGGAAATTGTAATAGCCAAGTGTGTTGTACGCCTTATCCGCTATGCAAAATGTAATGTATACTATGTAGGAAACCATGAAAGAGTTTAAGACCAGAATATATGAGCATTATTATAAAATTAAAAAGGTGATGAAAACAATGCTTTGAGTAAACATACTAAGGCTACAACATAGACCACACCTTTACTTTTGCCATATTGGATCAGGTTGACAACTCCGTGAATAGTGGAATTGGAAAGCTAAATTGGGATGCCTGGAAAGCAAGTGGCAAATAATGTGTTAGATGCCACTACGTATCCGGGATTAAATGAATACATCAGTTTAAAAACCCTTTTACTATTAGGAACTAGCTTCAAAATATAGCCCTCATGGTTACTATAGTTACCTACAGCACTAAGGAGCACAGCAAGGAGGAGAGATATTTATTTATATTTATTTTTTAAATTGTTGAATCACTTGTTCACTTAAGTGCGTATACTGCATAAGCATCTACTGAATAGCCTTGATAATTGCTTTTTATCAAGTTACACAGTTTACATCTTTTTATAACCTTTTACAGCATTTGTACAGGTTATTAGTTGTATATAGTAATGTAATTATTAGTAGTATTTATGTATAATGTAGTATATTATGAAATATTATTATGTTTAATGTACTTTTAGTATATGTTTTTAAGTACAAGTATTTATAACAATGTTTTAAAAAAGGCGCCAAAGTTTGCTATAAACGTCAGAGTATGTGATCTACTTGTTGGTTCTGATGAAATCTGTCTGCGACAGATGAAAGCGCTAAACCACTGGATGTAATTTGTCTTTTAACATATTAAAACAGAGTTTAAAAGTTAACTGGCAATTGGCATTCTTATAATCGTGAGTTAACGTTGGATAATTACAGTACGTTCTGCCCGAGTACAGGAGCTCGGATTGGGGTAAATCGAACTGGTTGCTTAAACCTAAACATGACAAAATACTCAAATTTTTTTATGTTTCAACTACAGCTAACAGCAGAGAGCAGAAGCTGGTTTAGAAAATATGCAGAACACCACAACCTAGTGGATCTACTAAAACAACGGACTGCAGTCCCTAGAATACCTGCTGAAATGCATCTTTTCAGATATGAAAATTGGGTTTATAAAAATACAGCAACATATATTAGAATCACTGGGTCCTTTGCAGAGTTGGGCCATGCTGTGTACAATGTTGGGAGTTCTAACCAGCAATGGCCTGCCCAATTCAGCTTACCTGGGAATCTTTTGTCACATGCTTTCATCAAGTCTAGGAATGCCCAGTTTAACACTCATCTCCAGCTTCAACACTACCTGCCTCAATGCAATCAGGGTAGCTCTGCAATCTGACCTTAATCTGAACTGTTCGTCTCCTATCTTATTTTCTATTATTTTGTGTGTTCATTTATCCATCACCTTCTCCTTCACTTTCATGCAGTGCGACAGGAGTTGGATGCCTCTTTACTGCCCCACAGTTGCAAACATATACACTGGCACTAAAATGCTTATTCCATAGTTAGAAGAGACAGTTTTCTCTACATATTGCAATGAGTTCTCCTCAGATGCCACTTTTCCTCTAATTCACAGATCTTGATCATATCTGTGGTGACCTTACCCCAATCTGCTGCTTTTCCAGACTTCATTTCGTTAGCACTGTTGTTGCTTCTTTTTGGGCAAATTCTTCCTCTTTCATCTTCAGATGGGCATGGTGTAGATTCTGTGGGGTTTTCTTCATTTAGAAGCTGCTGTTGGTACGGCTACCTTAGATGTATTTTGAACAGGTACGCAGACTGCTGCTGGCATCCCTTATGAACTACGTCCATCATCTTCTTTATCTTGGTCTCCCAACCTAACACTGTGCATCTTTGAACCACCTGGCAAGCCACCTTCCAGAAAGCGATATTTTCCCTAACTCCTTGTTCTGTCACTGAGACTGTATTTTGTCAGCCAACCAGTATTATTTTTCTCTTTCTTTGCTCAGTCGGTCTATTCTCTCTCTCTTTCACACTTCTTGCATTTGTGTTTTTTCTTTTGCTAACCTCCACGAAATTCTGTGTTCTACCACTCATTCCTGACTTGCTTTATTTCCATACCAGGTTTGGATGCATATTTACAAACAATGTTTTGAGATACTGCCATTCTTTGTCAGTTCTACCTACTTCCGCTTCTTCCTGAGGAGCTGCACCCTTAAGTACTTCCATGAACTCCTGTTCTTTCACTTCAGTTAACATCCAAGTTTTCATCCTAGTTCCTGCTAATCCCAGAAGCCCCATCTGATCACTGCTTGCAACTAACTGTGGCCACTAATGGTTTATGCTGCAGATGGCTTTGCAAACTCTAATTTTTACCCCAAAGCCTTTTCCTTACTAACAGGAAATTTACAAGAGTTGCAAGATGACCACTCCTGCATGTAATACTGTGACTGCCTGGCTTTGTGAAGCATTTGTTGGCTACATTCAAGCAATCTGCCCAACAGAAGATCTCTTCTTTATTCTGAATAACCCACCCTTGTGGACTCGGGAAACCTTCATATCCTGTTTTCTTTGTCTTGATATGAGCATGCAGGTTTCCCATTATAAACACCAACTCATTTGGTCACGCTTTACCCTACATGGTCCTGCAACTGCTGCACAAATGCATTCTCCCTCACCATAACAACCATGGGGAACAGGCTGAATACTGTCCTATTTTTACTCTGGAGATTGACCTCTCTCTTCCTCATACAAACCTATTTTGACAATGAATCATGACTGCAAGTTAAGTCAGCTATAGAAAACAGGTTAAAACACTGCAGCCCATTACATCAGTTTTTCTTGCCTCAACTATCAGAAGCCCCCAAATAGGGAGCTAGGTTATGGCGGAAGAACACCACCAGTAGAAAGTAAATACCAAAAATTCCCTGTAAGGAGTGAGGAAGAGAGGGAGAGAGAGAGACATGGGGGATGTAGGGTGGGAAACCAAGACTGCAACAGTGAATACACTTGAACATCTACATTTATGGTAAGTGTACACAACTGTACTATGTTCTTCGTTTTCACGGTTGCAGTCATCACACTTGGGTCGATTCCCAAGACTGAAGAAAAGGATGGAGGTAGTCAAGAAGATTGGGGGGGGGGGCTGGCTAGGATACCCTGCCCTAGATTTGGAGAAGATAGCCAGGTGGTAATGCTTGGTGAAGGTATGAACAGTAGTCTATGTTGCAGCCCCCAGGATGTCCCTGATGGAGACCCCTCTGAGAAAAGCTGCAGAGGTGGAGGTTGCCCTGGTGGAATGCATCCTGACCTCCTTAGGGGGTGGTTCCCCGTGGTGTTTGTAGCAGAAATGGATGCAGTGTGCTATCCATTTGGAAATCGTTTGGATATGGCCTTGCCCTCTGCCCCTGCTGCAAAGCTGACTAGCAATTGGTCAGTTTTCCTAAAAGATTTAGTCCTATCCAGGTAGAATCTGAGCTATGCACATCTAGAGAATGCAGAATTCTTTCCCCCTTCTTTTGTGGGTTGGGGAAAAAGGTGGGCAAATTAAATGATTGGTTGAGAGCCACACTGGACACCACTTTAGGCATGAAAGTTGGGTTAGTCCTTTGGGACAGACTATCAGCATGGAAAATGATGAAGGGCTCTACAGCCATGAGTGCGGCATGAAAGTTGGGTTAGTCCTTTGGGACAGACTATCAGCATGGAAAATGATGAAGGGCTCTACAGCCATGAGTGCTTGTAGCTGTGAAACTCTTCTAGCTGAAGTGATGGCCAGAAGCAAGGCTATTTTCCAAGAGAGGAATTTTAACTCTGCTGAAGCTGCAGGCTCAAAAGGGGGTAGGGTGAACTTTTCCAACACAAAGTTAAAGGTCCCAAGCTGGGGTAGGAGCTCTTCTGGGTGGCCTTAAATTGTTAGCGTCTCTTAGGAACGGTTTGATGAGAGGGTGTGAAAAGAGGTGGCTCTGTGCTGTCATGAGCAGAGATGGCAGAGGCATGAATTTTAATAGAAGAAAAGGATAGGCCCCTGTGTAGTAGGTCTGCTAGGTAATCCAGGATGAGAGGTAGGGAGGGCTGTGCTGTTTCAGCTCCTTTAGCCTGGATCCAGGTGCAAAACCTTTTCCATTTGTCAGCACAGGATTTTCTAGTGCTGGGGTGTCTGGTCTCAAGTATAACACCCAGGACTTGTTTGCTTAGGCTGGCAGCTGGAGAGGTCAGGGAATAAAGCCAGGCTGCCAGGTTCAGGGTCTGCAATTGTGGAGGCATGAATTCTCCATTCTTCTGGGTCAAGAGTGTTGGGATCTGAGGTAGGTGCCATGGTGGCAGGGGTGATGGGCTGCACAGCAGTGGGTACCAGTGCTGGCGTGGCCAGTCTGGGACAATCAAGACTGCCCTTGGTTTTTCCTCCCTTATTTTGAGCAGTACCCTTAAAATTAGTGGTGGGGAGGGGGAATGCATAGAGAGAGAGGTTTACCCATTGGAAGGATAGAGCATCCACTTTCCAGGCCCTGCTGTGAGGTTGCCTGATGCAGAATTTGCTGAGCTGGTGGTTGTTGTGGGAGGCAAAGAGGTCCACCTTTGGGGTGCCCCATTTCTGGGTTACAAGGTTGAAGGTTCTGTGGTCTGGTTGCCACTTGTGTGGGTCTAGCAGATTTCCGCTAAAGCTGTCTGCCAGAGAGTTTAGGGAGCCTGGCAGAAATTGTGCTAGCAGGTGAATTTGCATAGCTGAAGCCGTGTGCCAAAGGGTCATGGCGAGCCTGCAAAGAGGATAAATAGAAGTTATGTTCTTACCATAACGTTCCATGTTAGTTGTCTTCTTCTCGCCTTCTTTCTTGCTGGATGGGTTCGGCTCCGACTCGGCCACTCTAAAAGCTCGAGAGTTGGTTCCACCGGCTCGAGGCTCCCTTTATATCCCACAATGCTAGGCGGTATTACCTCAGATCTCGTTTGTAAGCTATGCCCAGCCAAAATAACTCCAGAACCACTGGAAAAGGGAAAAAAAACACCTCTATAAAAGGAAGGGAAGAAGGTGACCTGAAAACCTGATGAAGGAATATATGCACAGTATAGCATATACCTATATACAATAGAGGTGGTAGAAAGAGAGGTCACAATCAAACTCCTCTAGGTCTGTCCAGGCTAGGGGGAAGGAGGGTGGGACGCAAGAAAGAAGGCGGTAGAAGAAGACAACTAACATGGAACGTTATGGTAAGAACATAACTTGTATATGTTAAGTTGTCCATCTATGCCTTATTCTTAAGGATGGGACTTGGCGTCCCTAGCACCTTGTCCCGGTGGCCTATCGGAACAGACTCTTGAGAACAGTGGAACAAAGTTAGCTCTATGTCTAGAAGCTAAATCCAACTTATAATGAGAAATGAAAGTGTGAGGAGTGTGCCCAAGTAGCAGCTGCACTGGAAATGGTGTCAATAGGCAGCCTGTCTTGGAAGGCTATAGAAGTAGCCAAAGCTCTGGTCAGAGTGGCCCTTAGGGTTTGTTAGGCAGCTTTCGGTGTCTAATTTCACAAGCAAAAGGGAAATCAGAGATGTTAGCCGCCTGGAGAGTGATACCTCGAAACTGAAAGTCCCTTTCTGCCTTCTGCATAAGAGACAAAACAACTGGTCAGTTTTCCTGATCTGTTTGGTTCTATCCAAATAATACCTTAACTGACTATGAGCGTCTAGCCAATGCAATTTTTGTTCAGACCAGTTAGAATAGTTAAAAGGAAAAAACACAGGGAGTGTCAATGTTTTGATTGGAGTTAGGCCTTGAAGAGGCTACTTTTAGGTAAAAAGGATGGATTAGTTAAGTAAGGACACCCTGTCTTTATGAAACAATAGATAAGATGATCGACTGCCTTAAGTGCATGAAGTTCTGAGACCCTTCTAGCTGAAGTAATGGCTACCAGAAGAGAGAGTCTTCCAGGATAGCAATTTCAATGAACAGGAAGCTGCAGGTTCGAGAAAGGGGAAGAACTCAGTGATGTGAGAACTAAATTAAGGGTCCCAAGAAGGGAGGAGGATTTCTTACCAGGAGGTCTGAGGAAGAAAAACTCCTTTCAAAAAAACTACCAAAGCTTGTGAGACATGATGGCCTTGGAGAATCTGAAATGCCCACATGAAAGTTAGAAATAGCTGCCAATTGAACTTTAAGAGTAGAAGGAGATGAACCTGCATGGAAGGAGTTCAGCTAAGAAAATCAAGGACTATTTGGATGGAAGCAGTGAAAGGATCTATGTCCCTTCCTTTGAGCCCAATAGAGCTAAACGCTTCCACTTACTGAGATACGACAACCGAGTGGAAGATTTATGGAAGCTATCAAAACATCTCGAACAGAGTGAGATATTTGAGAAGCCTGGCTAAGGTTGGAATTGGAGGAACCAAGCAGTGAAAGAGGTTCAGAGAGGAGGGCCGATGTAACTGACCATTGATGGATCAAAAGATCTGGAACTAGGTCCAGATGCCAAGGTTGTTAACTCAACAGAAATTGATGTAGAAAGGGGAACCAAACCTGTCGAGGCTTTGAGTAAGGAGCAATGAGGATCAATGAAAGGGCCTTCTGGCGATAGATTTCTGTATGACTTGAGAGATTAGTGGGAAGGGAGGAAATGCATACAGAAGTCCAAATTCTAGATTGGGCCCGTGGTAAGGGAATAGGGAAAAACTTGCAGGTTTTGAGAGCAAAAGGGGCTGCCCCACTTGAGAAAATTTATAGCAAGTTCCCCGGGCGGGGGGCCCCTTTTCCCTTTTATTGGTTCCTGGGTTTGAAATAAAGGCCCCAAACCCCCATCCCCAAAGGGGGGGGCCCCCTTTTTTTTTTTTACCCCAAAAACAATTTTTTTTCCCCCCAAAGGGGAAGGGGTTTCAACCAAAAATGTTTTTTAAACATTTTTGCAAGGGTTTCCCGGGGAACCCTGGTGGCCCTTAAGCCCCCCCCCCGGGGGCCCGGTTAAAAAAAAGGGAAAAAAAGGAAAAATCCCCAGGGAAATTTGGGGCTAAAAATTTTTTGACTGTCCCAAAAAGGGGGGACATTTGGGAAAAGTTGGGGAAAATTTTGGGGGCCCCTTTTTTAAAAATTTTTCCCCGAAA
>NW_025054697.1:0-8775 GCF_019279795.1 Protopterus annectens
CATCTAGGAGGGCATGTAGGTGAGGAATTTTATTATTAATGCTGTGTATATGTTGAGATGTGCCATGAGGAGAGAGTTAGAAGGCTTGGAGGGGGCTATGGAGTTACTAGTGTTTGGATTCCATTTTTCAGTGATAAAGGTATGATTTGTGCCAGGGTTAGGATGTATGTCCCCATCTAGTAGGGAGTGAATGTATATAATGTGTTTATGGTAAAGGGGTTTTCTAAAATAGTCAGGTAGTTTTAAATATTTTGATTGGTATATATAATGGGTGATAGTCTATGATATTTGGGAAGTAGGTAGCTTGGTTTGGATATGATGTTTAGGAAGTTTAGAGAGGTGGCTAGGGCTGGTGTAGAACTATGTTTGGAGGGGAGGGTGGAGTACAGAGGATGTTCATAGGAGGTTAGATTTACAGATGTAAGAGGAGTAGACAGAGATTTAAGATGCCTTAGGGTATAGAAGATCGGGAAACCAGTGAGTCAAAAGGAAGTTGGGAACTTAGTTGGGAAGATTAGATCAGGAACAGGTGAAGTAAAGGACAGAAAGCTTAGTTAGAGAGATATGGCAGACAGGAGACATGAAGAAAATGAAAGGCAGAATATAATATTAAAGGCATCACCTGGTGGTCAAGGACACCTTATTGCGTGTTACAGCAGTCACCTTAGGGATATCAGGCTGAGGGAGAAGGGAGATGAAAAGCATAAAAGTAGGGGTAAAAAAAAACTAAAAAGTATGGGGTTAAAGAGGCTGTAAGAGGGAGGTAGCTCTGGCTGCTGGCTAACCTGACTGGGAAGCTTACCTAACTTAGCAGTGTATTTAATTATTGTTATGGATACAATCTTTCAAGTAGCTGTAGTAACACATACTTTCACTGTCTTTTTTCAGGGAGGTCACTCAGGGAGCTGGTAGGTCAATTCTTTACACAGGAATATTACCCATAGAAATATATGCATATGTATGCATACATGTATATTTATATCTTTATATAATGTATATATATATATATATATATATAATATATATATATATATATATATATATATATATCTATATATATATATATATATATATATGTGTATACATAGATATATATATATATATCTACCTTAGTACATCGACATTGCAAAATACCGAAAACGAATTAACCGACACCAAAACAACAAAACTCATTTAACCGACGCCAGAAGATCGACACAGTTCCACAAACCACTATTAATGCAGATACACCACGCATACACATCATGCACTACAACAAAACAAAGGCACATCCCCCATCCAACACCCACACCACACACCTTACAATGCTAATACCCTCAAAAATCGCCTACAAACAAACACTAACCCGCATGTACACAACCATCTACAACCCTAACCCAAACCCTTACTCCTACAGGTCCGTCTATCGCGACACTCACCTAACTTGGCGCTCTAACCTCCTAACTCACTTCTATCCCACCCCTACCCCTACAAAACACCAACATCGACACTTACCTTTTACTCCCACACCTCACCTAACCCAGCCCCTTAACCCTAACTCCATTTCTATCCACCCCTACCCTACAAAACACCAACATACCTACACTGCCCTTACTAAGGGCACTCACCTAACTCCGGGCGCCTCTAACTCCCAACTCACTTATCCCACCCTACCCTTCTACTAAACACCAGCATCAGCATTAATTTACCTTATATCAAGCACCCTATCATCCGTCTTCCACACATTACTACCGTGATAATTTATGATATCCTTTCCTCCCATCGCAGCTTCAGCTGCCGTATGTCTTCTCATCCACGGTCTTCTGTCTCGGCCGATCTTCTACGCCTTCGGTGATCATGGACTTTCCTCGACATTCTCATGTCGGTTAATCCATTTTCGCTATTTTCACATGTCGATGAACTCAGATAGACCCATATATATATATATATATATATATATATATATATACATATATGTATATAATCTAACGACATATGGGTCACTGGTTGTCTGCATATGTATATATTTATATGTGGGTATGTATCTGTATTCTTTCTCTGTACGTACACATTCATACTACAGTGAGGGAGAAGCATATCTCTATCTCGCTATGGGTGGATATACACACACATAGCTCTACATATATACGTCTACATCTGGTTATTCCATTCCTTGCCATATAGCTTACACTTTGCTTTAGTGGGCCTCGCAGTGGGTGTGCCTGCTCGTTGGGCGACGCCTCTGCCCAATGAACACATTCGCTTGCATCCCTAGGGCTGTCCTTATTGGCTAACATCAGCCAACACCTGCACACCTAGACCCATAAGTAGCTACCCATAGTTCCCCCACCCTCGCCTCCTCAACAGCACCTATCCTTACTCTGGGACCTGGTCGGTTCTGGACACACCACTACACGTTGCCCACTCTCCACTTCATGGGACCCACTTCATAAAATTGTCACGGACTATGGGTCATTAAGGTTACCCACCCTTGTATTCTAAGTCTGTATACACCGCAGACAAGATGGACGATCTATCATATTTGTATGGTTTGGCCAATTTTTGGGGTGTCCCGCAAGAGACGTTCCAGTATGTGTTCCATGATTAGAATCCACAGGTGCACTGTGTTCCCCCCAGTTGTATACTGCCTGTGGACTGGGGAGCAGTCGACAATTGACATTGATTGCATATATATTTCCCGTGTCTGGCTGTAGGGGGGGGTGGAAGGGCATGCGGCGTGTGTCATGTGTCTTGCCTGGGGCTCCTCACTTCCATTGCCATAGCCTGTGAATAAATGTTATTCCTGTGTGCTTTTTCCTATCATAGCTGTATATCTCTATATATCTACACACACACACACACACACACACACACACACACACACACACACACACACACATATATATATATATATATATGTATTTATGTATTTATATATGTACATATATGTGTATGTATTTATGTATTTATATATGTACATATATGTGTGTGTATATATATATATATATATATATATATATATATATTTACGTATTTGTATGTCTGCAACCATATATATATGTATCTGTATATATCTAAATATATGTCTACACATATATGTATATATATTTATATCTCTCTCATATATATATATATATATATATATATATATATATATATGTGTGTGTGTGTGTGTGTGTGTGTGTCTGTAAATCAATACATTCCCTGCACATACGCACTTACACATGCGGAATGGTGTTTATATATGCTTCACCTGCATACTAGTGCCTTATTCATTATGACACTAACAATTCACTCCAGTTATCTTGTAATCGGTATTTAGCATGTTATACAGCAGAGAGATGTCGCAATATGTTCATGTACGGATTACCGATTGTAATTGAAATGTGATACAGTGGGATTCAGTATGAGAATTTCTGTTCGTTAGGAGGTTGCTCTAACTAATGCACTATTGCTGTGCTGCTCCATATGCATATATACCCATATATCCATGGCTCCTGGTTCCCCAAACACAGCCCAACACCTCGCTAACACTGCTGTCATTCATTCTCCTGTCGGATTCACTGTGTATCAACACTACTACACACTGGCCACACCCTACTCCTATAGAGCCATCCCATCAGTTTACTCACTCCATGTATCCTCATAATTCCCATATGTTTAGTTCGCAAACACTGCTGACGTGAGTGACCAAAGAATACTATTTGGAATTACTGGGTTGCCCCACATGGAACATGCATGTGTTTATGGCAAGATTAGACTCTATACTTTATTACATCTTTGCTCCCATTAACATGACACTACAATTCATTAATATGTATGACTAGGTGGTATCACACATGTTACACATGGGAGCTTAGTTATGTACGTGTTCAGCGTATTTCTTTTACAATTAGACCTGTTAAGTACGTGTTGTTGCCATACCGGGCAGATCACAGGAAGGATTCCATGTGTGGGGAAGCCCTCACATTGGATTATCATCAGCACAGCACTGATTTTGGACACTGTACACGCCTCTGCATTCAAGCAGTTTCATCCCATCCCTCTTCTGCATAGCTTGTTATTCCATCTACTGTCAATGTTTGTATGTGAACATTCCTATTATTTTATTTATGTCTACAAATGGAATGCATGTGTTACAGAGAATGTACTTCTACATATTGTTGTCTGCATGTGTGTATGCATATATACCTATTACGAACTCGCTGACCTCCATGGGGCAGTCCAATTAGAACCGGGTCATCCAACCTTGGCACGCCTGGATCCATAATTTCATACCCATAGTTCCTCCACTCAACCTGTGTTGAACTTACATGTGTAACTTCCATTATCCACTTGTTATCGCAGCCATGACACACCTCTACACATTGCCCTGTCCAGAGCATTAGGGGCCCTACACATATGTTGTCCCACCTCGTGTATTCACAGGCTCTCCCACCATGTAATCTTTGAATATACCTGCCCTTCCTAGGGTTATGGAATACAACCATTTGTGCTTTACAATTTTTGGTGGTCCCAGCATGGACGACTTTCTGTCTGTATGTAAAGTAGACTTAGCAATTCAGTGATGTTACTCCCACTTAAACCCTGCCTGTGGTGTGAGTTGAGTAGCAAGCAATTCAGGGATGTTACTCCCACTTAAACCCTGCCTGTGGTGTGAGTAGTGGCGCTCTGCTCAGTCCTGGGCAGCTTTTTACGACATACGCTGACAGCGCTATATAATACCATAGTTGCTCTTGATTCACTTCACATCACTTGTGTATACTTTATTGTTACAACGTTCATTCTTTGTATATATATATATATATACACACATACACACACATATATATATATATATATATATATATATATATATATATATATATATATATATATATATATATAGATATATATTACATCTGTACATACGTATATACATTTCCTATGCTGGGTGCTACTTACACCCACGCAAGCACACTCGCATATGCTTACTGTGTGTAACATATGTTTACTGCCGCTTATTTGTGCTTGCTTGTGCCTTATTCATTATGACAGTACCACTTTGATTGAAGGGATCTGGTTAATAGTCCCATGCAATACTCACGTTCACTTTTACATGTTTTAATGTCGGTTTTACAGCAGAATGACATTCATTCCACAAGGAAAATGATATGTGCTATAGTCGAACTTGAACCATAAATGCCTGTTCATTAGGCAGATGCTCTAACCACTACACTGTTGGTGTTCGGCTTCATTTATATGTATACCCATGGTTCATAGTTACCCAAACACATGCCTCAACACTTCGCTAACACAGCAGGCATCCATTTTCCTGTTGGGAAAAACCACATTAATACACATGCACCATTCCCTACAGCTCTGGACCCGTGCTGCATGTTGACTCACTCAAAGTATATTCAACCCTCCAAAGCCTATAGTCCTGGCACATACGTGTGTTCAATTGTCAGGGTGTTCATAGGTTGGTACTAGGCTATCAGCCTTAGGGCCTATACAAGCTTAGCCATAACAATTCCCTGGCTATTTCTTCCCACATTATTTACTTTCCTGGACCCCTGTCTAGCAGGGCGACTGACGTGATCCCTGGGGTGAATTTCCTTTCTCCCATCCAATTGTCAAGGTTCCTCTTGAAGAGGTCCAAAGAGGCACTCTGCTTGACATGTATGGGCAATCTATTCCAGAGTCTGGGGAGTCTCTGGGTCAGGAACCTATCCATCCAGCATGTTTTGTTTATTGTGACGACAAGGTTTAGATCCCTGGAGCGTGTAGATCTGAGGGATTGGGATTTCTTTAAGTGTAGCATGTCCAACAGCTCTGGGTTTGACATGGCCTTGTATGTTAAGCAGAGATCGCCTCTGAGTAGACGATATGCGACATATAGCTGGAGTTTTTTAAGGCGGTCAGCATAGGGCATCTGCTTTAGGCCTGTGATTCTTTTAGTGAGGTATTTCTGAGGCCTTTCTAGTTGTTGCAGATGTCTTGAGAGGTACATACCAAATGGGGTATTGTATTCTATAATGGGCCTAATGAGGGATGAGTACAGTGGGACAATGACCTCTTTTTTTCTGGATGAAAAGCCCTTCATGATGAGGTGTGCCACATAGAAAGATTTCCTGACTGTTGTGGCGATGTGGTTATCGAAGGTGAGACCACTGTCCACCTGTGTCCCTAAGTCTCTTATCACACTTTCTGTGTTTAGTGTACTGCCATCTATATGGTAATTCATGGATACATGTTTTTTCCCAAAGGGGATAACAATACATTTCTTGACATTGAGCTTGATCCCATGGCTCTGGCACCAAGCATCTGTTTCTGTAAGGCCCTTTTGTAGAGTATCCACATCATTTGGGGATTCAATAATGGCTCCCAGTTTGCAGTCATCTGCAAACTTTGTTAGCCAGAGTCCCTTAGTGTTGACCTGTACTTCAGAGAAGTAGATGCCAAACAAGAGCGGCCCCAGGACTGAACCCTCAGGTACACCACTTGTCACTTGTCTGGAGCTGGATTTGGAGTCGGCTACTTTTGCAGTGTGGGTTCTATCAGTAAGCCATTTAGCAACCCATTGGGTGACATAGGGATTAATGCCCAACTTAGTAAGTTTATCTATGATTTCAGAGTGGGGGATGGTGTCAAAGGCCTTGGCAAGGTCTAGATAGGCTGTGTGGACCACCTTACCCTTGTCCATGGCTCTGGAGACTGATTCAAAGAAGTCAATCAGGTTCAGGAGACAAGATCGGCTCTTCACAAACCCAAACTGGGTGGGGTCCAGTGTTTGAAGGTTGCCAATGTCTTTGTTTATAGGTCATCCAGGTTTAGGCTTGTCTGACTGGAGACTGGGACTGCCCTGTACCTGTTTGAAAGTCAGATATAGCACGTGGACAAGGTTACTACCACTGTTAGCATTCTACCTGTGGTTAGAGACGCAGGGTTTTGCCCACCTCTGGCCATCTTGATATGTCAGCACTAGATAATACGGGTTTTCTGCTGCTGTTTTCCTTTGCAGTCATTATGAATGCTTTTTTGTTCCCATGTTCATTTTGTGTATACATATATATATATATATGTATAATTATATATATATGTATATATATATATATACATACATATATATATATATATATATATATATGTATATATATTTATGTGTGTGTGTATATATATATATATATATATATATATATATATATATGGGTCTATCTGAGTTCATCGACATGTGAAAATAGCGTAACGGATTAACCGACACGAGAATGTCGAAGTCAAGCATCACCACGCCAGAAGATCGACGAGGCAGAAGACCGACGGAGGAAGACACCGACGCTGAGAAGCCGCGGCGGGGAAAGGATATGTAAGCATGCAGTGACGGACGATAGGGTGCAGTAAGGTAAGTGTGCGATGCTGGTGTTTAGTAGGGTAGGGTGGGATAAGTGAGTTAGGTTAGGCTGGGTTAGGTGAGTGTGCCAGGCAAGGTAAGTGTGCCATGCTGGTGTTTTGTAGGGTAGGTGGATAAGTGAGTTAGGTTAGGGCTGGGTTAGTGTGAGTGCCAGAAAAGGTAAGTGTGCGATGTTGGTGTTTTGTAGGGTAGGGGTGGATAAGTGAGTTAGGGTTAAAGGCTGGTTAGGTGGAGTAAAAGGCGACAGTGACGGACCTGTGCAGGGTAAGGGTTTGGGTTAGGCTGTAGATAGTTGTGTATGTATGGGTTAGTGTTTGCTTTGTAAGGATTTTGGTGTGCTTTGTGTTGTGTGTGTGTGTGGGGTGTTGATAGGGATGTGTTTTGTTTGTTGGTATGATGTGTCGGGTGTATGCTTTATGTCGTGGTTTGTGAACTGTCGATCTTCTGGCCAGTTAAAATGAGTTTCGTTGTTTTGGTGTCGGTTAATCTGCTGCATTTTGCAATGTCGATGTACTTAAGGATCCTATTATATATATATATAGATCCATATATATATATATATATATATATATATACATACATATATATATGTAGGGCTGCCACCTTTCATGCCTAACGCGGGATATTTTGGTACAAACGCCAGATTTTGCAGGGCCAAAACATACCCACAGCCAGTACAAAGGACAGAACCCTCATTTTTTTGCCTAAATAACAGTATCATTTTAGTTAGTTTATTCTGTTTCTTATAACATTTAGGTGTTTCAGATATAGAATAACTGTTTTATGCAACTATTACATAAATATAGGAAATCATTTTGTCATTAAATCTCAGGAGATCTGCCATTTTACAATATTTTTACAGGACACAACTGCCCAAAGAGGGACTGTCCCTCACAAAGTGGGACAGGTGGTAACCCTATATATATATATATATATATATATATATATATATACATCTATATGATTTAATTACTTTGATCATACTGTTGAATGACTGTGCTGTCTGCTATGTTTGTGATAACATCAAAGTTAGGTATAACTTCCGTGGGCTTAGTGGGTAAATCCCACCACTGTGATGTGTAGGGTCCTGGCATCAGGCCCTGCCAACGCGGTTTTCTGTGTTGCTGGGCAGAATAAGGGCTTACCGGATAAAGGGATGAGTATTAACACTTTCACTTTTCAATGTACTTTGCATTGTTAATCCAGCATAAATTAAGCAAATGCATACTTGTAACGGATTAACGTCATAAATGGTGTGTGCTACAGTCTAACCGCAACATTGCTTAGTCGGATGCTTAACACTAATATTTTTATGCTTCTGCATTCATTACTGTTATACATTTCACCCCAGTTCACATTTCAATGGTATTATATTGTTATCCATACATAAAATTTTGCTTAGTAGA
>NW_025054698.1:0-9926 GCF_019279795.1 Protopterus annectens
AATTCCTTCATGATGTTTTTTCTGAAGAATGGGTCACATTGAAAATCCTTGGGAAGAGTGCTTTTGTGTAGAGCTTCTCGAAGCAGGCATCACAGGTTGAATGAGACGACACAAGTTGTGTTGAAAGGCAGGAACAGAAGCTTGATAAAATCATAGTCTATCTGAAGAATTTCCTCTAACTCTTATGGGTGGGCAGAAGTGTTGTCCAGAAGCAGAAGAGCTTTCATTGGCAAATTGTTCTCTATCAGGTACTTCCTGACACTTGGAGCAAATTCCTCGAAAATCCAATCCTTGAAAACTGACTGGTCTACCCAAGCATTGGTGTTTGATTTCTACATTACAGGTAGTTTTGATTTTATAATCTTTTTTCCAAAGCATCTTGGGTTTTCTGAGTGATATACCAGCAGAGGGTTAAACTTGAAGTCTCCACTGGTGTTTGCTGCCAGGAGGAATGCTAGACTATCTTTCATGGGCTTGTGACCTGGAATCCTAGCTTCTTCGTGGGTTATGCAAGTCCTACTTGGCAACCTCTTCCAGAAAAGCCATGTTTCATCACAATTAAAAATCTGTTCTGGCAGATAGCCTTCTCTCTCAAATAATTCTTCAAATTCTTTGACAAATTCCCGTGCACTTTCTTTGTCAGCCACTAGCTGCCGCGCCTTCTCAGAGCACTGTGGATGGCACTTATTTTTTTAAGATATGTAGAATCATCCCCTACTTGCTTTAAATTCCTCTGTTTGCTGTGATGTACTTTTTTGTAGGTCTTCAAAGATGCGCTTAGTTTTCTCACAGATCATGGTCTGAGTTACTGGATCTCCCTTCATCTGCATCTCCTAGAAACATACAAGTATCTTCTCCATATCTTCATGAATTGTTTTTTCTGTGTTTGTCCAAAATCTTTGTTGCTCCTTTTGACACCTTAGCACCCATGATGCTGTCTTGATTATTCCAAAATGTTGAGACTGTAGACCTAGACATGCCATACTGTTCTGCTATTCATCCTATTTTACCTCCTCTCTCAGTTTTACATATAATTTCTCTCTTCTTTTCAATGTGCAGCCACTTATTTTTCCTGCCAGTATTACTCTTTTTTTCCCCTCTTCTTTGGCCCCATTTCTTAATTTTTCTCAACAATTAAAAGAAACAACTGCACGACATAAACAACAGGAAACAATGAACAACTTTTCAGCCTCCTTTCCAGCTTGAATTGTGGGACTCCCGCTTGGTTGAAAGTGCGGTTGAATTGTGAAATGGTCGAGTTGCAAGGTGGTTAAATTGTGAGGTACCACCTGTACTAGCACATGCTCTGTATAAATTATGTGCAAAAAATGATACTGTTAAGATGTTGTAGCATTTTTCCAGTCACATCCAATAGCAGAGTTCCAGCAGATTAGTTAAATTATAGCCTAGTACTGTAGAACATCAGTGCCTGAAAACATGGCAACTTTAAAGCAGGCCAGAAGAATAGACAGGCCAATACAAAGTTTGAAGTACTATATAACCCATAATAATAAACAAGTGAGAAACAATAGCAGGTGTCCCTTCCATTCTTTTTAATGAGACCAGCAGGTTTGCAGTTTACTGGACACCAGATAACAGATGTTTATACTCTGCTATAGGTAACTGCTTTTTTTCACTTCCTGATACCCTGCTATGGCATGCATTGACCTGACAAGTGTTTATCATGCACTGACCTGACAGGTGTTTATACTCGGCTTTAAGTGATTACAGTTAGATCAATTAAATGCTTTCTGTCACTTCCCAACACCCTGCTATGGCATGCACTGACCTGACAGATGTTTATCATGCACTGATTTGACAGTGCTATAGGTAATCATAATTAAATGCTTTCTGTCACTTTCCAACACCCTGCTATGGCATGCACTGACCTGACAGATGTTTATCGTGCACTGATTTGACAGTGCTATAGGTAATCATAATTAGGTGCTTTCTGCCACTTTTGGACAGTCTGCTAGAGCACACACTGACTGGACAGGTGTTCATCATGCACTGACCTGACAGGTTTTTATACTCTGCTACAGGTAACTGCTATTTTGTGACTTTTGCCTCTTCCTGACACCCTGCTATGGCATGCACTCACGTTACATTGTTTATCATGCACTGGTCAGACAGGTGTTTATACTCTGCTATAGGTAATTACAATTCAGTGCTTACTTGCTGACCATGCTATGGCCCAGGGAATGGACCAACTCTGCTATGCCTATACAAAAGTCTATCCTTACTACCCAATGAAAGTCCTGTGAGGCTGGGGCCATGCACTGTGGCCACTGCAATTTGCATTCTTGTCTTTTGAGTAGATGTGTCTCTGTTGTGCAGTGGTGAGCTTGCAGGTGTGCTGAATTGCACTGCTTCCCACACCCAGGCAGAAATATCTGCTCTGATATGCACTGTCCTCATACTTGGTTACCTAAGTATGCTTTGGCATGACCTTGTATCTGGGATATGTGGCGCAGCCCATGTCCATTCATGCAGTGTGTCACTATAAAACATACTTGTTACTTAACTATGCTTTGGCATGACCTTGTATCTGGGATTCACAGTGCAGCTTATGTCCAGTCATGCAGTGTGTCACTATAAACATACTACATAGTATGCTTGGCTCACTTGTATCTGTATATGTGTAATGTTTTGTCCAGTCGGTTACAGTGTGTCACTATAAAACATACTTGCTACTTAAGTATGCTTTGGCTCTACCTTGTATCTGGGATATGCAGTGCAGCCCATGTCCAGTCATACAGTGTGTCACTATAAAACATATTTGCTACTTAAATATGCTTTAGCATGACCTTGTATCTGGGATATGCGATGCAGCCCATGTTCAGTCATACAGAGTGTCGCTATAAAACATACTTGTTACTTAAGAATGCTTTGGCATGACCTTGTATCTGGGATATGCGGTACAGCCCATGTTCAGTCATGCAGTGTGCCACCATAAAACACATACTTGTTCCTTAAGTATGCTTTGGTACTACCTTGTATCTGGGATATGTCGTGCAGCCCATGTCCTGTCATGCAGTGTCACTATAAGACATACTTGTTACTTAAGTATGCTTTGGAATGGCCTTGTATCTTGGATACGCAGTGCAGCCTATGTTCAGTCATGCAGTGTGTCAATATAAAACATGCTTGTTACTTAAGTATGCTTTGGTGAGACCTTGTATCTGGGATATGCGGTGCAGCCCATGTTCAGTCATGCAGTGTGTCACTATAAAACATGCTTGCTACTTAAGTATGCTTTGGCACTACCTTGAATCTGGGATATGTGGTGCAGCCCATGTTCAGTCATTCAGTGTGCCGCTATAAAACATACTTGTTCTTTTTATGTATGCTTTGGTACTACCTTATATCTGGGATATGTGGTGCAGCCCATGTTCAGTCATGCAGTGTGTCACTATAAAACATACTTGTTACTTAAGTATGCTTTGGTACTATCTTGTATCTGGAATATGTGGTGCAGTCCATGTTCAGTCATGTAGTGTGTCACTATAAAACATACTTGTTACTTAAGTATGCTTTGGTACTACCTTGTATCTGGGATAAACGGTGCAGCCCATGTTCAGTCATGCAGTGTGTCACTATAAAACATACTTGTTACTTAAGTATGTTTTGGCAAGACCTTGTATCTGGGATAAGCGGTGCAGCCCATGTTCAGTCATGCAATGTGTCACTATAAAACATACTTGTTACTTAAGTATGCTTTTGTGCACTACCCTTGTATCTGGGATATAAATTTTCAGTCCATGTTCAATCATGCAATGTGTCACTATAAAACATACTTGTTACTTAAGTATGCTTTGGCTAGACCTTGTATTCGGGATATGTGGTGTAGCCCATGTTCAATCATGCAGTGTGTCACTATAAAACATACTGGTTACTTAAGTATGCTTTGGCATGACCCTGGTATCTGCATCCACAGGATACTCTTGCCCAGTGTGCAGCCCAGGTTCAGTCATGCAATGTGTCACTATAAAACATACTTGTTACTTAAGTATGCTTTGGCACAACCTTGTATTTGGGATATGCAGTGCAGCCCATGTCCAGCCATGCAGTGTGTCATTATAAAACATACTTGTTACTTAAGTATACTTTGGTACTACCTTGTATCTGGGATATGCGGTGCACCCCATGTTCAGTCATGTAGTGTAGCACTATAAAACATGCTTGCTACTTAAGTATGCTTGGGTACTACCTTGTATCTGGGATACGTGGTGTAGCCCATGTTCAGTCATGCAGTATGCCACTATAAAACATGCTTGTTACTTAAGTGTGCTTTGGCATGACCTTCTATCGTAGATATGCGGTGCAGCCCATGTTCAGTCTTGCAGTGTGTCACTATAAATCTTGGCCTATATTGTGAGGATATTACATTGTTTTGCACATACTTATTAAATTATGTTTACTGTGCTTGTAAATGCTATTGATAACACAAAAAAGTTTGAAAATTACATGAATATGTACAGTTTTACAACCCAGAAATGCTGCTTCCATTAGAAGAGTTTGGGTTATGGTTTCCTATTCATTTATTTGGGTAATAAGGATAATATGGCTCAGACTGACTTAAACTCCCTGCTATACCCATTCTGCACTATCCTTACTCGCCAGTGGAAGTCCTGTGAGGCTAGCTTAAGGTGGACTGTGGCCACTGCAATTTGCATTCTTGTCTTTTGAGTAGATGTGTCTCTGTTGTGCAGTGGTGAGCTTGCAGGTGTGCTGAACTGCTCTGCTTCCCACTCCTGGGCAGAAATATCTGCTCTGAGATGCACTGTCCTCATACTTGGTTACCTAAGTATGCTTTGGCATGACCTTGTATCTGGGATATGCAGTGCAGCCCATGTCCAGTCATGCAGTGTGTCACTATAAAACATACTTGTTACTTAAGTATGCTTTGGCATGACCTTGTATCTAGGATACACTGTGCTGCCCATGTCCAGTCATGCAGTGTCACTATAAAACATACTTGCTACTTAAGTATGCTTTGGAACAACCTTGTATCTGGGATATGCAGTGCAGACTATGTTCAGTCATGCAGTGTGTCACTAAAACATACTTGTTACTTAAGTATGCTTTAGTACTACCTTGTATCTGGGATAAGTGGTGCAGCCCATGTTCAGTCATACAGTCTGCACTATAAAATATACTTGTTACTTAAGTATGCTTTGGCATGACCTTGTATCTGGGATACACGGTACAGCCCATCTTCAGTCATGTAATGTGCCATCATAAAACATACTTGTTCCTTAAGTATGCTTTGGTACTACCTTGTATCTGGGATATGTGGTGCAGCCCATGTCCTGTCATGCAGTGTGTCACTATAAGACATACTTGTTACTTAAGTATGCTTTGGTACTACCTTGTATCTGGGATACGCAGTGCAGCCATGTTCAGTCATGCAGTGTGTCATAACATACTTGTTACTTAAGTATGCTTTGGCAATACCTTGTACCTGGGATATGCGGTGTAGCTAATGTTCAGTCATGCAGTGTGTCACTATAAAACATACTTGTTCTTTATGTATGCTTTGGTACTACTTTATATCCGGGATATGTGGTTCAGCCCATGTCCTGTCATGCAGTGTGCCACTATAAAAATTACGTGTTACTTATATATGCTTTGGAATGACCTTGCATCTTGGATATGTGGTGCAGCCCATGTTCAGTCATGCAGTGTGTCGCTATAAAACATACTTATTACTTAAGTTATCTTTGGTACTACCTTGTATCTGGGATATGCGGTGCAGCCTATGTTCAGTCATGCAGTGTGTCACTATAACACATACTTCTTACTTAAGTATGCTTTGGTATTATCTTGTATCTGGGATACACGGTGCAGCCCATGTTCAGTCATGCAGTGTGTCGCTATAAAACATACTTGTTCCTTAAGTATGGTTTGGTACTACCTTGTATCTGGGATTTGTGGTGCAGCACATGTCCTGTCATGCAGTGTGTCACTATAAGACATACTTGTTACTTAAGTATGCTTTTGGTGAGACCTTGTGTCTGGGATATGTGGTGCAGCCCACATTCAGTCATGCAGTGTGTCACTATAAAACATGCTTGCCCCTTAAGTATGCTTTGGCACTACCTTGAATCTGGAATATGCGGTGCAGCCCATGTTCAGTCATGCAGTGTGCCACTATAAAACATGCTTGTTCTTTATGTATGCTTTGGTACTACCTTATATCTGGGATATGTGGTGCAGCCCATGTCCTGTCATGCAGTGTGTCACTATAAAGCATACTTTTTACTTAAGTATGCTTTGAAATGACCTTGTATCTTGGATACGAGGTGCAGCCCATGTTCAGTCATGCAGTATGTCGCTATAAAACATACTTATTACTTAAGTATGCTTTGGTACTACCTTGTATCTGGGATATGCGGTGCAGCCCATGTTCAGTCATGCAGTGTGTCACTATAAAACATACTTCTTACTTAAGTATGCTTTGGTACTATCTTGTTTCTGGGATACACGGTGCAGTCCATGTTCAGTCATGCAGTTTGTCACTATAAAACATACTTGTTACTTAAGTATGCTTTGGCAAGACCTTGTATATGGGATAAGCGGTGCAGCCCATTTTCAGTCATGCAGTGTGTCACTATAAAACATACTTGTTACTTAAGTATGCTTTGGAATGACCTTGTATCTTGGATACGTGGTGCAGCCCATGTTCAGTCATGCAGTGTGTCGCTATAAAACATAACTGTTACCTAAGTATGCTTTGGCTAGACCTTGTATCTGGGATATGCGGTGTAGCCCATGTTCAGTCATGCAATGTGTCACTATAAAACATACTTGTTACTTAAGTATGCTTTGGCACAACCTTGTATTTGGGATATGCGGTGCAGCCCATGTCCAGTCATGTAGTGTGTCACTATAAAACATACTTGTTACTTAAGTATTCTTTGGTACTACCTTGTATCTGGGATATGCAGTGCAGCCCATGTTCAGTCATGTAGTGTAGCACTATAAAACATGCTTGCTACTTAAGTATGCTTTGGTACTACCTTGTATCTGGGATATGCGGTGTAGCCCATGTCCAGCCATGTAGTGTGTCACTGTAAAACATACTTGTTACTTAAGTATGCTTTGGCATGACCTTCTATCGTAGATATGCGGTGCAGCCCATGTTCAGTCTTGCAGTGTGTCACTATAAATCTTGGCCTATATTGTGAGGATATTACATTGTTCTGCACATACTTATTAAATTATGTTTACTGTGCTTGTAAATGCTATTGATGACATGAAAATGTTTGAAAATTACATGAATATGTAAGTTTTACAACCCAGCAATGCTGCTTCCATTGGAAGAGTTTGGGTTCTGGTTTCATATTCTTCATTTATTTGGATGATAAGGATAAATATCACCATTAAAGTTGTATGAAAGTGCTGTTGTACCTCATCACTTTGAAATGAGATAAAAAGTTATATATTTTTGGTGAAACACAGGATACAACTACTGCATAGTTGGAAGATGTATGCATTTCATTAAGATCTGAAAGAACAGTACTAAAAATCTTAAATGTACTGCTGTCAGTGACTGCCTGCAGTGATGTACAGTAATATCAGGGACAGCCTGCAGTAACATACAGTAATGTCAGTGACTGCCTGCAGTAATGTAAAGTAATATCAGTAGCTGTCTATGGTAGTCTGATTGCAGTATCTGTGACTGTCTACAGTAACATTCAGTAATATCAGGGACAGCCAGCAGTAACATACAGTAATGTCAGGGACAGCCTACAGTAATGTACAGTAATATCAGGGACTGCCTACCACAATGTACAGTAATATTAGGGACTGCTACAGTAATGTAACATAATATCAGGGATTTCCTGTAGTAATGTACAGTAATATCAGGGACAGCCTGTAGTAATATTGTACAGTAATATCAGGGACTGCCTACCACAATGTAAAGTAATATCAGGGACTGCTGCAATAATGTAAAATAATATCAGTGGCTGTCTATGGTAGTCTGATTGTAAAAATCTGTGATTGTCTACAGTAACATACTACAATATCAAGGACAGTTTGCAGTAACACAGTAATGTCAGGGACAGCCTGCAGTAATGTACAGTAATATCAGGGACTGCCTACCACAATGTACAGTAATATCAGGGATGGCTACAGTAATGTAATATCAGTGACAGCCTGTAGTAATAATGTACAGTAATATCATGGACTGCCTACCACAATGTAAAGTAATATCAGGGACTGCTACAGTAACGTAAAATAATATCAGTGGCTGTCTATGGTAGTCTGATTGTAAAAATCTGTGATTGTCTACAGTAACATACTACAATATTAAGAACAGCCTGCAGTAACATACCGTAATGTCAGGGACAGCCTGCAGTAATGTTCAGTAATATCAGGGACTGCCTACAGCAATGTACAATAATATCAGGGACTGCTACAGTAATGTAAAGTAGTATCAGGGATTTCCTGTAGTAATGTACAGTAATATCAGCGACAGCCTGTAGTAATGTACAGTAATACCAGGGACTGCCTACCACAATGTAAAATAATATCAGTGTTTGTCTATGGCAGTGATTGTAATATCTGTGGCTGTCTACAGTAAAGTACAGTAATATCAAGGACAGGCTGCATTAACATACAGTAATGTCAGGGACAGCCTGCACTAATGCACAGTAATATCACTGACTGCAGTAGTGTATGGTAACAGCACAGACAGCCTGCAATAATGTACACCAATATTATGGATTCCTTACAGTAGTGTACAGAAATACTAGTTACTGTCTGCTGTAATACTGAGTAATATCAGTGACTACATGTAGTAATGTACAGTAATATCAGGGACAGCCTGTAATAATGTGCAGCAATATTAGGGATTTTTTACTGTAGTGTACAGCAATACTAGTTACTGTGTGCAGTAATTTTGAGTAATATCAATGAAGTCCAGTGATTATCTGTGGTAGTGTACAGTAATATCAGTGACTCCCTGCAGTAATGTACAGTAATATCATGGACTGCCTAAAGTAATGTACAATAATATAAGTGGCTGCCTGCAGTAATGCACAGTAATGTCAAGGAGTGCCTGTAGTAGTATGCAGTAATATAAGGGACAGCCTGCAGTAACGTACATTAATATCTCTCATTGCCTGCAGTAGTGCACAGTAATATCAGGGATAGCCTGCAGGATGTACAATAATATCAGGGACAGCCTGAAGGATGTACAGTAGTATTGGGGATTCCTGCAGTAATGTATGGTAATATCACTGACTGCCTTCAGTAATGTACTGTCAGTGACTGCCTGCAGTAGTGCATAGTAAAATCAGTATCTGCTTGTAGTAATGTGCAGTAATTTCAGGGATTGCCTGCTGTAGTGTACAGTAATATCAGGGACTGCCTGTAGTAACCTCAAGGGAAATACACATCAATGCATAAAACTTATTGCAAATGGATCACCCACACTAAATTTCTCTCCTCACTACTCCCAACAATCCAAAAATAATACGGCATACCACAATCTCCCCAACCATTATTAGGGAACAGGTCATCAATGCACTTTCCAAAGCCAAACACACTGCATCGATGAGCCCTGATAACATCACGAGATGCTTGCTAAATAGCATGAAACATGAGATTGGTAGTCCACTGGAATCACTATTCAGCTAGAGCTTGCAGTCGGGTTTTTCACCCAAGAAATGAAAGATGGCTACAGTCATTCCTCTGCACGAAGCAGGTCTAGCCATTGATTCGGGTAACTATAGACCTATATATCTGACCAGTATTATAGGTAAGGTCATGGAAACATTCATCATGGGCATGTTAAACGAGGATATATGGAAACTGCAAACACTGGACCCATCACAGTCTGGCTTTTTTTTTTTTTATGGAATGTCATCCCTATTAAATCTGGTGGACTTCTTTGAGAGGGTCACCAAAGCAATGGA
>NW_025054699.1:0-8983 GCF_019279795.1 Protopterus annectens
GGAAAACAGGGTGGCTAACTACAGCACCATATCAAAAGGAAAATAGATGCATGATTGCCTAATCATACACCGCGATACACTGTACCGAACACATACATAATTGCATGGAACTAGCCATACACCCAACAGAACCAAAGGCGCTCTCCTCCAAAAAAAAGAAGCCAATCTGGTGGTCCCCAGCCATTAATAAACTCTACAACAGAAGGAGAAACTGTTGGAGAAAAAAAGGTGGGGAAGTCCCAAGATTGGAAAACTCCCTTATTAGCCTCAACAAAAGTTGAGATCTCTCATCAAAACCTCTAAAGCCAGCTATGAAGGTAGAAATCAGAACACTTAAAACAACCACAGAGCCTTCTATAGCTATATCAAGAATCTCCATGGCAAAACCCAGGTTTGCTCTAAGTTACTTCACAATGGTACCACCTATACTGAGCCAAGAGATATTGCCAACATATTGGCTGGCAGATTCAGTGCCAACTTTACTCCTCCCCCCAAAGGACCAATCACAATACCTGAGGAATGCCAGGCACCCAGCATTACTGCAGCACAGGTTAAAGCTGCATTGTCCAAGGCCAAGAATACCGGCTTCCATGGAACCTGACAATATCCCTGGATGAGTTCTACATGAACTACAAAGTGAACTGGCACCACATCTGTGTGCCCTGTTCAGTTACAGCCTCACCTCAGGCTTTGTCCCTACTGAAATGTGCACTGCTACAGTCATCCCCCTCCATAAATGGGGGAATGAATACAGACCATGGGAATTATCGCCCACTTAGCCTGACAAGTCTGATATTTAAGGCCATGTAGTGCATCATCATGGACCTAATTAACAAGAATATAGGGAATCTCCAAGCTCTAGATCCCACGTAATTTGGTTTTGTGAAATGTAGATCATGCCTGTTCAACCTGTTTGACTTCTTTGAGTTAGTCACCAGAGCTGTGGATGAGGGCAAGGCAGTTCATACTGCCTACCTCGAATTGGCCCAGGCCTTTGATACTATTCCCCACTCAGAAATTATTGATAAACTCACCAAAGTAGGCATCAACCCCTATATCACTAGGTGGGTTGCAAACTGGCTCACAGATAGAACCCACAGTGTGAAAGTTGCGGACTCCAAGTTAGACTGCCAACCAGTCACAAGTGGAGTCCCACAGGGATTGGTCCTGGGTCATCTCCTGTTTGGCATCTACTTCTCAGAAGTCCAGGCCAACACGGAGGAACTTTGGCTGACCAAGTTCGCAGACAACTGCAAGCTGGGAGCCATTATTAACTCCCCAAGTGATGTAGACATTCTACAGAAAGGCCTCACTGAGAACAATGACTGGTGTCGAAACCGTGGCCTTAAGCTTAATGCCAAAAAATGTTTCATCATCCCCTTTGGGAAGAACTCAGTTCCAACTAATTACCACATCAATGGGATCCCACTGAACACTTAAGGTGTTATAAGAGATCTGGGGACACATGTTGACAGCAACCTCTCCTTCGAACACTACATTGCAGCCCATCTCATTACCAAGGGCTTTGCATCCAGGAAGAAAGAGGTCATCATCTCTCTACTCTTCCCTCATTAAGCCAGTCATAAAAGTATAATGCCCCATTTGGCATGTTCCTCAGTAGAGAAATGCAACAGCTGGAAAGGCCACAAAAATACCTCACGAAGAGGATCCTATGCCTTAAACACGTTCTACATGAACAGACTCAAAAAACTCCAGCTATTCTCTGTCTCATATCATCTACTAAGATGCGATCTCTGCTTGACTTACAAAGCTATGTCTGACCCAGCTCTGTTAGAAATGCTACTTCCAAAGAAATCCCAATCCTTCCACACCACATGCTCCAGAGACCTCAAACTCATTACCGCAATCGAAAGAACATGCTGGAGGGACAGGTTCCTTAGAGATTGCCCATGTTCTGGAATAGATTTCCCATACATGGCAAGCAGAGTACCTCAGTGGCCCTCTTCAAGAGAAATCTTGATGAGTGGATGGGAAATAGAAATGTCACCCCAGTGACTTTAATTGACAGAGGCACTGGGAACTAACGTCGGGTGGCACGATGCCAGGGCACTTCTATGGGCTAGGCTTGTAAAGGCTCCAGGGCCATTAGCCTAGTACACACCTATGAACCTATATAATGTGTGTGTGTGTGTGTGTGTATGTATATATATATATATATATATATATATATATATATATATATATATATATATATAAACAAACACCCAATGCTGTGATGGAAGGAACACACCAGCCAGTAAATGCTCCAGCAAATGTAGACTATGGCAAAAGTAAGTCCAATAGTAAAAAAGGAATCCAACGATAAGTGAAAATCTTTAATGACTAAAAATGAGCGCTTTCGCGGACTAGCATCCGCTTCATCAGATAAAGAACTCAACACTGCATTGACTTAAATACAAATAGTCATGTGACTATACAACATCAACTGATGAATCAATTAAACCATTTAAACCATTGGTTAAACCATTAGTTAAACCATTAAAACTTATTTAATAAATAACTTTGTAAAAACCTTATAAAATTTTTTGAAATTTATAAAAGCTTGTAGATATACACTGACTATAGGGCATCAGACCAACAGAAATATATATATATATATATACTGTTGAATATATCAACGTAGTTTCCTACCCTTTAAATGCGGTCTAATGGATACTGTGTCATTAAGGCCCATAGACCTGTGTGCTCCAAGCCTGAGGATCCAACGCAATTCTGCTTACTCTATCAAGTTAACAATGTCTCCTATCCGTGGACTATCCACTTGTGTATGCAGAACTTGAAATAAAAACTTATGTTGAATCCCTTTATTTAGTGTGTGTTTCGCTATAGCACTGTAGCCTTGTTTCCTGTTATAACAATATTGGTGATCTCTGATTCTTTCACATAGAGATCTGTTGGTCTTCCCCACATAAAATTCAAAACAAGATATACAATGTGCTATATATACTATGTTCCTGGTTTGACAGCTACTATTATTACGTAATTCCCATAGTTTGCCCGTAACAGGATGCCTATAAAACCTCGATTTATCTATGAAATCGCATTGTAAACATTGTCCACATTTTTTGGTACCTGTATAGACTGATGCTGTCTTGGAACTAACAAGTGCTGAGTTGGTATTATAATTACATGAGGTGGTAGAAAAGATTTGTTTTAAATTTCTCATATTACTAAAAACAAATCTAGGTTGTTCACCTACTATCATTCTAGTTTTGGTGTCTACTAGCAACATATTCCAATTTGTCTCAATTACTTCTCTTATTGCTTCAAAGTTGTTAGAAAAAGGAATAACAAAAGATGTGTGAGCATCACGCTTGTTAGTATAAGGTGGACGTGACTGTAAACTTCTGTTAGAGAAGTATGGTGTCGCTCTATTCTTCCTGAGCCTACTGACTTCAGAATAAGTCCGGTCAATTTCATCTTGACTGTAACCTCTATTAATTAATGCTAATTTAAACTCAGTCAATTCTGTAATAAATGAAACCCTACTCCAGTTCCTTGATGATCAAGGCGTCTTCCACAGCACTATTCAATGCAAACAGCTAGTGTGCTTAAAATCTCCTTTATTCACACTAAAACAACGTTGAGCGCTTTCATCACACAGTGACTTCATCAGAACAGTTAACACATGACTAAACACATCCTTATATATTCTTTTAGTCATCACATGACACACTTTTCACAGACCTCATGATTTGATTAATTAAAAACTAGTAAAACACTTTTAAAAAACAGTTCTTAAACAATACTGAATGCAGACTCAATGCTATTGACGCCCATCTAACAACCATCAATTAATTTCCCCATAGGTATGTTAAAAATACATAAAATGAAATATACAATAAACAGGTACAGTACATATGACACTTTCTCCAAAAAAAATTTTTTGAAATCAGTACATAATCCACACTTTAAGTACAAAAAATGCATAACTTTGCCAACTCAACCTGTTAAATACCTCTCCCATACCACCCGTTACTTGTACTAGTTGATTAAATAATCAATTATTGTCCAATATGGGTTTAATGGAGATGTGGTCATTAATTCCCGGAAATACAGAAGCGTTCAATCTTATTTGCCACCTTACCTCCTTGTCACTCACCACCTTTTTAATGTCACCCCCTCTCACTTTGTCCTTAACCACTTCCAATATTCCAAATTTAAATGACGAACAGCCCGCACTATTTTTCAAGTGCTTCCAAAGGGCATTATTCTCATCATTTTTCCTTATACTATAATAATGATCATAAATTCTGTTGCGTAAACATCTAGTTGTTTTTCCCACATAAAAGCAGGAACACTGGGAACAGCTAGCCAAGTACACTAGGTTCTTAGTCCTACAATTCCCTTTGGCAAAAACAATTTTAGCTTTGTTGTAATTCTGTAACGTGATGGTATTTCCTTCATAAATATACTGGCAATGCTGGCAAGTGCCACATTTCTTGGTTCCCCCCTTCCCACTGTCTTTAATAGCATCTACCTTCCTTTCCAACAAACATTTCAAATTAGAACCAGTCTTATACACAAAATTAGGTTCTGTCCCCACAATCCTTAGTATGTCACTATCTGCCTTTAACACGGTCCAGTTTCTTTGAATAATGTCCTTTATATCCCTACAATGAGAAGAATGCTGTAGGACACATGCTTTCTTAAACTTGTTATCAATCCCATTATCCATTGGGTTCAAATTAGTTCCCCTATATGACCCAGATCCAGAACCAAGGAGTGGCTTGTACTTTATTCCCCATTCCTTCTTCACGTACTCACTAACGTCATTTATCATATCCATAGGATACCCTCTCTCAAGAAAAAATTTTTTTACCTTCTTTAGTTCATCCTCCAGGTCATTCCCATTTGAGGTCATCCATGCTACCCGGATACATTGCCCTTTAATAATATTTCTTTTTTGGGCCCAAGGGTGATTACTTGAGAAATGCAAATAGGAATTACTAAAAGTATTTTTCCTGTATATATTTGACTTAAATTCTCCATTCTCAATTGTAATCCTCACATCCAAGTATGGGATGGTAGTCCTGTTTTTATTAAAGGTAAAATTTACTGGCTGGTGTGTTCCTTCCATCACAGCATTGGGTGTTTGTTTCTACTTACATTGGGACTTTGGTGTGTTTTTATCATATATAGATATATATACATAGATATATATATATAGATATATATATACACACACACACACATATATATATATATATATATATATATATATATATATATATATACACACACACACACACACACACATATATATATATATATATATATATATCTATATATACATATATATATATACACAGACACACACAGACATACATATATATATATATATATATATATATATATATACACACACACACACACATATATACATATATATATATATATATATATATATATATATATATATACACACACACACACACACATATATATATATATATATATATATATATATACACACACACACACACACACACACATATATATATATATATATATATATATATATATATACGCACACACACACACATATATATATATATATATATATATATATACACATACATACATACATACATACATATACACACACATACACACACACACACACACACACACACACACACACACACATACATACATTCATGTACAGTGGATATAAAAAGTTTACACACCCCCTTCACAAAGTATTAGTTTAAAGGTGTGCACACTTATGCAGCCAGCTTATTGTACATTTTTTATTTTTTATATTTTTTCCCCTAACAAATTTGCTTGTTTTTCAATTGAATTGTACAGGTTATAGGTCACAATATTGTGGTCTCATTTTTTATATCACAAAAACTTGGCATTTTAACATGGGTGTATAAACTTTTTATATCCACTGTATATAATACACACACACACACACACACACACACACACACACACACACACACACACATTTTTTTTAACTGTCCACAGGATTTACCCAGTGGCACCCACACTTTTCTGCACAACTTGTGGATTCATTTGTTGTTAATCATTTGGGGTGCAAAGTCATGCTAAATGGACAGGGAGAGAGGCCTGTGACCTATTCATTCCCTGACTTGTGAGCCCATTGAGGCATAAGGGAGCAGGTCAGCCTGTTGATTGTGTGAACTACCTTGAGACCTAACTTTCCCTCCTGTCAGCAACTTACAAGCAAGCAATTATGCCCAACAGGGTATGTCTTACTTTGTAAATAACACCCATTCCAGAGGTGTTATGAGGCCTGATGCTGCCGGCAGGAAAAGCTGCTCACTTTGTCTAGGGCTACCATAGCTTATGCCAAATTATTTCTGGACATCCCACCTAAAAAAAACACAAACACCCTAGCCCAAAAGTTCCTGGAATTCATAAACTCAAATGCCATGGAACAACTAGTCACCATCCCCACAAGAGGAGATAACATACTTGATCTCATCATCACGAACATGGGGCACAATGTTCAACACGAAGTATACCCTCACTGGTGAGATCAGATCACAAACTAATCTCGCTGGAGGTCCTCATCCACCCCACCTGAAATAAAAAGACCACAGTAAAGAACTTCTCAAAAGCCGACTTCACACTTCTAAAGACTAGTGTGGTCTCCTTTCAGGCCCCAGGCGCGGAAAACAATACTCAAGCAGCTGAATCACTTACGCCTTCTACCAGCACCTGCAGGGCTGCATGGATAAAGGCAATCCCAAGCAAAACAAAGACTCTTTGTACCAAAGGCAAGCGTCCAGTCTGGTGGACCCCAGCCATAAACAAACTCTACAACAAAGGAGGAAGCTACTACAAGATAGAGCAAAATCCTTAAAAGGTAAGACACCCTTGATCACTATAAGTAAAAACTAAGAGCTCTCATAAAATCATCCAAAGCAAATTTGAGAGAAAATGGCTAAAGACTCAAAGACAATCATAAGGCCTTCTTTGGCTATGTTAGAAACCTAGGAGGAAACTCCCAGATATGCTCAGAACTAGTTCAAAATGATGTGAAGATTACTGATCCTACAGACATTGCCAACATACTGGCTGACAGGTTCAGTGCAAACTTCTCCCCTCCCCAAAGGAGATATCTATACCAAATGAGTGCAGCCCCAAACATCTCCAGCCCAAGTGAGAACTGCTCTCCAAAGCAAAAACACAGCATCCATGGGACCCGATGGTGTCCCGGCTGTGTGCTCCGAACTCAATGAGGAATTAAACCCACAGCTAGGACAGCTGTTTAATCAAAGTCTTACCTCTGGATCATTACCCAGGGGTGGCGCACTGCAACTGTGGTCCCACTTCACAAAGGCGGTGCCTCCACAGACCCTGGAAATTACCGGCCCATTAGCTTGACAAGCCTTATCTGCAAAGCCATGGAGAGGATCATAATGGACCTCATAAATAAAGACATAGGAATTTGCAGACTTTGGATCCAACCCAGTTTGGCTTTGTCAAAGGCAGATCATGCCTTTTAAACTTGGTTGACTTTTGAAACAGTCACCAAAGCCATTGATGAGGAAGGCAGTCCATACAGCCTACCTCGATCTGGCTAAGGCCTTGATACAATACCCCACTCGGGTATCATTGAAAAACTCATCAGCTTAAATGTTAACCCATACATCACAAGATGGGTTGCAAACTGGCTGAGTGACAGAACCCACAGGGTCAGAGTTGCTGGCGCCATGTCAGACTCAAAGCCTGTCACAAGTGGTGTCCCACAGGGAATCAGTCCTGGGCCTCTTGTTTGGCATCTACTTTTCAGTACAAGCAAACACAGGAGGTTATGGCTGACAAAGTTTGCAGATGACTGCAAACTGGGCGCCATAGTAGAAAACACATCTGACACAGATATCCTTCAGAAGGGTCTCACAGAAGCGGATAACTGGTGCCAGAGCCACGGCCTAAAGTTAAATGCCAAAAATGCATAGTCATACCCTTCCGGAAAAACAAGGTTACCTAGCTACCAAATAGGTGGCAATCCACTGAGCACAGAAGAAGTTATCAGGGACCTGGGGACCCAGGTTGATAGTAGTCTGTCATTGACACCCATGTAGCTAAAGTAGTTAGGAAGTCCTTCTACATTGCCCACCTTATCATGAAGGGATTCTCATCTAGATCAAGGAGGTCATAGTCTCCCTTTACTCATCACTCATCAGACCAATGATTGAGTACAATGCCCCATTGAATGTATCTGACCCGACACTTGCAGCAGCTGGAGAGGCCACAAAAGTTCCTCACCAAAAGGATAAAGGGTCTCAAAAATCTGTCCTATGCTGCCGACTGAAAGAACTCCAGCTCTATTCAGTGCACGCTTGCTCAGAGGTGACCTTTGCCTAACATACAAGGCCATGTCAAACCCAGATTTGATGAATATGCTTCACCTCAAAAAATCTAGATCCATCAGAGCCACAAGGCGGAGACTTAAACCTCGACACGGCTATTAATAGGCCGTGCTGGAGGGATAGATTCATCACCCAAAGACTCCCTATGCTGTGGAACAAAATCCCAGTACATGTGAGGCAGAGCACCTCGCTGGCCTTGTTCAAGAGAAATCTTGACCAATGGATGGGAGATACATGATATACCCCAGGAATTACCTCAGTGTCACTGCTCGACAGAGGCACAGCAAAATAATGGGTATAGTTCCCCATACTAAAGGGGTGGCGTAAGCCACAAAACAATGGGCTAGGCTTATAAATGCCCTCGGGCAGATAGCCTAGTATGAACCTATGAACCTATGAACCTATGAAGTGCTCATGCAAGAAGGGACACTGGGCCTGTAATGGCCTACTGAATGTGTCCCAAGCACCTTCCAAGCTCAAGGGCTTTGGGTCTGGTGAAGTGCATTAACAGTCCCCATCCTGGAGGCCTGGCTCTGGACAGAAGCCTCTAGGAGATAAATGCCCCTGCAGAGGCTGCCATGATGTCAGAAAAAAAAACAAAATTTTCCTTC
>NW_025054700.1:0-8058 GCF_019279795.1 Protopterus annectens
CCATTAGCTGCTTTCACTAATATACAATCAAGTGATTCTGAATTTTCTGGTAGTTTGGAAGGATGTATCAAGGTTGCGATGCCCTGAGTCACACAGAAATGTAACTCCTCCCTCTACCAGAAGTGTAACTTCTGGTTTGTGTCTCTAAATAGAGCTCTAGGCTCAATAATGCTAAGTCTAAAATTTCACTTTCTTCACTATCTGTGGTTTCTTGCACTTCCTCTATTTCTTCTGTCACATTCTCTATCCTTTCTATCACATTCACATTTATCTTTTCTCAGTTATTCTTTCTGATGATTCTTGACTATCATATAGTCAGTCCTCACCCTCTTATCTTCCATTGGCTTTCACCTTCTTATTTTGCTTTGATCCGCACCCAAATGTCCTTTTCGCGTTTAAACTTGTTCACCTTTTCTTCCCCTTTCTTAAACTCTTCTGATCATTTATCAGATTGTTTTGACTCCTAGGCATTTTTCTTGCCCTTTTTCCTAACTATTTTCTAAAAACTAGCTCAGTCTTCGCCAAATACTTGGGTTTTCTTTCTTTTTATTATTAAATGCCTTTTGGCATGTCTTGCATATTCAAGTAATGACTGTAATTTACTTTTACGGTGATCTACTATGTGCTTTGTAATAAAGCTGAAAATGGGTGTAATACTGCCTTTCAAAAATGCATTCTTTAGCTACTGCTCATATGGGGGAATCTGTGTACAGATGTTGGGTACTACATTCCACAATGGTTATTAAAACACTAATCTAGCATAATATCTATCAACTGTTTTGACTTTCTTGTTGGATGCATTGATTAATGTAAAGTCAGTCGGCCCTAGGCTTCCATTTCTCAGAGATTCAGTCTGTCAGTTCTTTCATATTTATCCAGCTCTGCGTTACTATGTGGGGTAACTTTGTGTTCTGTATCACGAGGATTCCAGTTACCCTGATCATGTGCCAATCTGTGGACCTATGATCTGTCTGACTACTTTTTCTACTTCTTCTCCATTTAAATGGTAGCAACCTCATGCCCTGCAAGTCGAAATTTTTCTAGAATTAACTTTTGGTTAGAATTCCCTCTGTGGCTTTTGGATATCTTCCGTTACAGTCTATATACTAGGGTGTTAGGTCCTGCCCTTCCTGTCCTGCCTGAGGATTTGGTACTTCTATGGCAGACTGTCTTCTTGGCTCATAGCTCATGAATTTTCGTTTGTTGATGTTCAACCCTCTCAGAGTTGCGTGAACAGGACCTGAGTCTCAGTGGGATCTCTGGTCATTTAACTGTGTGCACTGGGCAGATTGCTGTAATGGTTGGTTCCTGGAATAACACGTGCAAATACCAGATATGTGTGCCAACTGCTAAGCGAGATATGGCCTGAGTGTGTGAGCATGCCCAGTTCAGACTTTCATATGGCATGTTGTCGACATGTGTCTCATTTATCAAAGTGTGCGAGCATACAGTGTGAGCTTTCCATATGTTGAACTCTGCAGTTTTACATTTGTGGATGAGTGGCGAACAGCAATATCTCACGTTTATAGTTTATTGTGTGGCTGTCATATTGTGTACTTACTGGCCAACTGCTTTGTGTCTGAACACAACAGGGATTATACCCAATTGCCTGGGGTTTTGCGTGGGATACTTTGCATACAGTTGTCAACATCCTTTCATACTGACCCAAACTGTAATGCCATTATAGTGTGCTAGTTCAGTACTGCTATGGTGGACAGTATCCACCAGGCTTTAGTCCTATCACTGCTTTAAATTTTCTGTGAGGCACAACAGACTGGTTAGGGGCCAGTTGTGCACATATGACCATGTTACATTATGTTCCAGATATATGGACTACTTAAACCAGGCTTGTCCAACATTGGTAGTATTCCACAACATAGGTGGACATTGGCAGAAACACTAGCGATGTGCCTAGACCATTTCTAATGCTAGTCGAAGTGTGTTTGTCCTTCGTACACATTGTAACTGGGTTTGCCATGACATATGTCATGGTTAGTATACTATTATCCGTCTACCCCTGACATAACAGTGATACGGAAGAAACCTACCATCTCCATCCTCCATCAAGATTCCTCTTGAGAGTCGATGAGTGACTCTCTGTATGTACTGGGAGTTTACTCAAAGAGTGGGGGCTTCTGTGTTATGGATCAATCGATGCGGCATGTCACTATATGTCAGTGCTGGGGTTCAGGTCTCTCATGTGCATAGCTCACTGCATTCAGATTGTACAGGTGCAGCATGTTCACTGATTCCAGCTTGGACATGGCTTTATACATCAGGCTGGCTTGCCTCTGGAGGCGGGCAGTAACAACTGTGTGGAGCTGCAGTTTGTTTAATCGGGCAACACATGGCATCTGTTCAAGCTCTTTGATACTCCTGGTGAGGAGTCCTTTTGGAGTATTTTCAGTTGATGGGTGTCTGCTGAGGTACATCCCACAGGGCCATTGTAGTCAATTGTGAGGCTGATGAAGGATGACTGCCAGAGCCGGCAAGCCTCCCTGATCTAGATCTGACTACCTTCATGATTAGGTGGGTATGGTATGTTTCTGTAACCACTACAGCCCACATGCTTGTCAGTACATGATATCCTATCAACTTGTGTTCCCAGGTCTCTTAATATTACATCTTAAGTGGCAATGGGTTAACACCTATGTAGTGGTGGTGAGCACCTGTATATCCACAGGGTTGACTATACCCTTTTCTGCAATTAGCTTGCTGACACAGCTATGGCACCAGTTGTCTGTTTCTATGTGGCCCCTTTGTGGGATGCTTGTCAGCTGGAGGATAAGTTATGGTGGCCAGTTTGTAGTCCTCTGCAAACTTGTTCAGACCTGATCCTTCCATGTTGGCTGTACCTATGGGACATATATACAAAACAAAGGGAGGTCAGGACCCGAGCCATGTGGGATGCCAGTTGTATCTGGTTTGTAGTCTGACATGGCTTGCAGCGTTTTCTGAGCCATGTCAGTTCTGTCCTTGGTCTGGTTTACGAGCACTCTGCTGACACTTAGGGGTTTATATTTAGCTGGTGAGCTTATCTATAATGAACACGTGGGAATTATTGTATGGAAGCCTTTTGCAAGGCCCAGCTAGGCTGTGTGGACCACATTCCCTCATCAATGGCCTTATTGACTGTTTCAAATGATCCAAACATGTTTGAGACAGGATCTGCATATGACCACACTGGGTAGGGTCCAGTGTCAGTAGGTCCCATATTTTTATGTCTGAGGCATGCTGATCCTTTCCTTTGAATAAGCTTGTCAGAGTTCTGCCCAGGGTGGTGGTTGCAATGTCCATTCAGGCAACACCTTTGTGGAGAAGGACCACTGTTATTTGTACACTTGCTCTTTGGGTACATATCCTGTGGTAAGGCTGACACCTGAGCAGTAAAGTGTTATTTGGCGTTCCATTCTTCTTGGAGTCCATATTGTACTCAGCTAGGACACTGCATCTGGTACCATTGATGCTGTGTGTTTTGCTTACGTAGATGCTGGCTGTTACCTCCAGCATCTGCAATGTCGAGAGAACCCAGCACTCTGCTGGGATAGAGTATTTGGCAGTTTGGGGGTTGTACTGCACCTGTCAGCAGGTTGGATATTTGTGCAATATGTGTGTGTGTTTGAAGGTATATTCTTTTGTAATATTTGAGTGATTTCAGAGCATATCTGTGAATTCCCAACAAGGGTTCTACCATCAGTTAAAGAGAAGCCTTGTGATTATCCTTAGTGTCCTGTACAATTTGTATCTTCACTTGGGTTCACATAGGTTGATACTAGGCTATCTGCACTAGGGCATTCATAAAGCCTAGCCAGAGTGTGTGTGGCTTTACGCCACCCTTGCTATCAATGAATATTAATGGCCATTTAGGATTTACTTTACTGTGCCTCACGTCTGGGCAGTGACACGGTGAAGACCCCCAGTATTACATCTTACTGATCACCCATCCATGGCAAGATTCCTGTTGAAGAGAGTCCAGTGAGGGCTCTGCCCTAACATGGAGTGGGATTCCTTTCCAGGGTGTAGGGGCCTCTGGGTTATGTATCTGTCCCTCCAGCACATCCTGGCCTTCATTATGTGTTGAGGTTGACATCTCTAAGCTCTCTCACAGCTCCGATGGATTTGCAGGTTTTCTGGGGTGGAGCATAATCCATTAATCCTATGTTGGACATGGCCTTGGCCTACTAACAGGCATACTGGCGCCTCTGCATAGGCAGTATGCTCTTGACTTTGCATACAGCTGGGGTGTCTACAATGAGCAACATATGACATATATTTGAGACCCTTTATTCCTCTTGGTGAGAGTACCTTTGAGGTCTTTTCTAACTGCTGCAGGTGTCGGGTAAGGTACATGTCCAAATGAAGGCATTGTACTAGAATTATGGGCCTGATAAAGAGAACAGTATAGGGGCACAATGACACTCTGTTGATGTAGATATGAATCACTTTCGCTGATAAGGTGGCCAATATGAGAGCCTGGTCTTCCTAAAGCCACGTTGGCTTAATGTGAGTGTCACATGACAGGTTACTGTCCACTTATTGTCCCTAGGTCCCCAGATTTACTCCTTCCATACACCAATGGATTACCACCTATGTGGTAATTTGCTTAGAAAATACACCTTGTTTGGTATTTGGTGAGACATTCATACTGTCCAGATGTCTTCAGGAAGGCTGAGTAGAGGGTTCCTGTGTGTGAGAGTGTGGTCATGCCCAGCATTCTACAGACTGTACAGCAGTTTTGCCTACAGTTAGTTGCACATGGGTGATCTCCGATGCTTCATTGCATTGTCAATTACCTGGACGTGTGGGTATCTTTGCTGAATATGGATACTCCCCCACTCCTTTTATGGTTTGGTCAGGTTTGGGGCCTGTATGATATGAGTATAACCTGGTAGTGCTGGTGTGCTCTCAGGAGCCTTTTGCAGGTTTCTGTCACTGCAGACATCGATGTTCACCATACTGGGAGGGCCTGGGAGCATGCATGTTGAGGTTTAGATGTCTGGCTTTGAGCAGCATTACCCTTATGTTTCTTTCCTTATGTTTTCTAGGGAGGTGGGTTAGTCATTTCAACCTTGCCTACAAAGGCTCTATATGAATTCAGCAGAGCCTTAGCCAATATCCAGATGCCCAGGGGGTAACAGGTGCAAGCCATCCTGGCAAGCAAGCGTAGCTTGTCAAGCATGACATCCCAAGCAGAACTGAACATTGGATCCCCTTGGAATGACACAGTAATTGTGCCACTTGTTAAAGCTGATCATTCTGTGTTTTGTACTGTGGCATCATTTTGGTGAGGCGGATGCTGCGCACAAGGTCAGTGTCATACCGGCCTGGACTACATAATCGAAGCACATCTATGTCTCTTTCATAGCAAATGCGGGGAGTACATCTCAGGTCATTCACACCAGCATGGACAATGGCTGCATCATGTTGTACTTGCTTTGGGGTGACCTGCGTGCTTGTGTTATGTAGATGTGGCAGCCTACAGGCAACTTCTACCCTTTCCCTTGTTCAGTCTGGTGACGGGACAGCAGTGTGTCTGACTATGGAGTCACTATTACAACTGTATCAGGCATGTTTCTCCTTCTGGCCTGTGACTGTTGCTTTCAACTTTGTGTACTATATGTGCTATGTTTGGAGGTAGTGGTTGCTTGGGTGTCTGCTGGAGGCCTCTGTTGATGTGGTGTGTTTGTAATTAGAGCCTCCGGAATGTTTTTTCTGTGTTTATGTCTTTGGTTTGCAGTTCTGATGAGTCTATGGAGAGATATCAACATGGAAACTTTAAACCTAACCTGCAAGGGTGGTGGCTTGGGTGAAAAAATTCATGAGATGAAATCACCAGCAGCTGTGTTGCCAATGCACTATGAGCAGGCTACTGAGACAACTATGCTCATTTAGGAGAGATCTATTGCTAGGCATTACAGTTAGGGGCAATGGTTCTGGGAAATGGAATTGTAAGAAATTCAGGCCGGAATTTGGGGGTTGGAGACTTATGACAATGTTCCGAAGATGGCATGACTGGCATGAATAACTTTTCCGTTATCAGAATCAAACAGAGATGGATTGTTTCTGCTTCAGTTTTATTCCCTCCTCCAATACACATGTGTGGATTTTCTTCACTTTCTGTTAAGCATGAAATATTGCACTATGAAAGCCAAGGTGTAGATATTTTGAAGTTGAAATGTTTCTTACTGTTTATGTAGAGTTCTCACACTACTGTTAATGTGTTACTTAGAACTGTTGCCAAATAACAGAAAAGTACCAAATAAATGTCAATTTGTGTACGAGGAAATTAATAAAGCCTTAGTTTGTTGTCTTGAAGTGTAAATAAGGCATCCCCTGATAATAAGCCTGATGTGTATTTTGGAGGGGAAAGAATTTAAGATCCAGTCTTATTTTTGAAATCTGATGAAAACCACAATTTTGTAGAAACAAGTCAAAAATATGAGGCCAGATATTCTGTAAAAATCTGGACAGTTGAAATATGTGCATGTGTCAGAAGATGGTGATTGAAGACCAGTGGCTGCCATTGATGCAAGTCTTGAGTGAGCATAAACATTGCTTTGTATTTGAGGAGGTGGCTTAGGGTAATGATCATTGCTGTTTAGTAAGGGAGGAGCATTCAGTGGCTCATCTGTTTTTATATTACTCTGTCTCAGAGTTACCCGGTGGTACAGAACAAAGGTTAAGCAGGCTATCTCACGTCCACCTCTGCAACAATTAGCATTAGACAGAACGAGCAAGTGAAATGTAATAGTCCTCGGTCATTTAATACAGAAGCTCTTCAAATCTTGTGATCAAAAATAGGGATCTATGCAGCTATTCCATTCTTGCCCAAATTAAATTGTGCTCGAAGTGGTGATTCTAGTTGGATCATCCCTCATCCAGTTTTGTACAGTTCAAGGCATAAGAGGTGATGTTCACAAAATCTAGAGGACATAAAATTGTTCATACTTGGAGTATGGAAGAAATTAATGAGTGTCGGCATTAGAAGAGGAACAGAACAAAAATGTTAAGAAAAGATATGATAAAAAGCATGCAAATTATAAAAACAGATCAGCATCTGTGTTCACTATCACAAATTTCTTTATTTAACATTGTTGACCAGGAAGTCCAATAAGGACAGGGTTGTTTTCAGTGAGAGACCAGGGGAAATGCTCCAGATGTGTGCCTTTGGAATGTGGGAGGAAACTGGAGTACCTGGAGAAATCACGTGGACAAAGGGAGGACATGCAAGATTCCACACAGAAAAGTCCCCAGCCAAGAATCAAACCCGATGAACCTCTTGCTGTTTGGAGATGTGTACACCCACCCAAAATATTCAAAAATACCAGCATAGGCAGAAAACTTGAAAATCGTAGATAGGGAAGAGTACAAAATAAAGGAATTTATTCAAGCCCAAAAAAAAAAAAAAAAAGTTTTATAGAGAATTGGGAAACAACGCAAAAAAGTAATGAACCACCACAAAATTGAAGAAATAGATAGATCTTGTGGAACATAAGATGCTAAATGGATTGAAGTTCAAATGTACAGGATATGAAATTGGATGAAGTAACAGCTGGAGAAGTTAAGAAAAAGCTCCTGGTGGAAGCCCCCAGGCCCAGATGCAGTACCTAACTACAGCTGAAATTGTTACCATCATTTCATGAAGATTTAACTCTTAGTGAAAACTATATACTAAACAAACTATCAGTTAAGCAAACCAATAACTTGCCTTCAAGCATATATGAATGATGCACTGGAATTGATATCCCAACAGTTTTATAATTTAGAAAGAAAAGCTCAATCATGGCAATACAACAAAAGGGTAATAAAAAGAGCATTATATGGAACAAAAGGATCATTTTCATTAGGCATCATAGATTCTTCACTCTTTAGAGTTCTCTATTTATATGGTACACACAAAAACACATTTGACAGTGTCCCACATTCATGGACAAAGGTGCTTAAAAATGTAAAATCATACCTACACTGGGTAATGAAAGTACAGCAACCATAAAACAGTGTCAAACCACTTTGCAGTTAAGCAGTGATAGGGAAATTATTCAGGGATAAAAATTAAAA
>NW_025054701.1:0-8572 GCF_019279795.1 Protopterus annectens
AACTGTTGGTTTTTTTTGGTATTCAACACCAAAGAATCATAACCTGACTTTTGCAGGTTTATTTTGGGCATTACCCTTTATTGTATGTTTCTTATTAAGTTTGTTTATTATCATTGATATACCAGCATACTGTGTCTCTTTGGATTTTTCATTATAATCTGGAGTATGCATGCAACTCAGGCAAACTTTTGTTTACTGAACTATGTATTTTCAATTACTTTTGCCTTGATTGTATTTTTCAATTACTTTTGCCTTGTTTGCATTTTTGACATATCAGGAAGTGATGTCATATAGATGCCTTAAAGAACATTATATAAGATGATGACTAAGTGCTTTTTGCTGACTATACTACTGATAAGCCTTGCTGCTGGAAGGTCTAGTTTCAGTTTTATTAAACTACTTTTGAACCTTCCTTGGTGCTGGCTTTTTTCTGATTTTGGGTCTAACAAGTGCTCTTGCCATGCACCAGCCTAACTTGCTAGCTCCTATACACTACTATATGAGTGAGTCAGAGAGGGGTATCATTCCCAAGGTTCCTACTGTGCCAGTGTATGTGCTATGCGTTGCCTCTTTGCCAAGGCCAGAGCATACTGGGCACGCCTCCTTCTGCCTACTGGGGCAGGCTCAGGTTGTTCCTCCTCTGAGTCACGCTCTGCCTGTGATGGCCTTGCAATGGTGGGGCTGTTTGGGCCCCGGGCCCCTATGCTGGTCCTGCTGCAGCTGTTTTTGCAAGATCATATTATGTAGCATAGCGCATACCATGACAATTTGGGTACATGTAGTTGGTGTGTACTGCAAGGCTCCACCAGATGTGTCCAGACACTGGAACTGACTTGAGCAGCCCAAACACGCGCTCTATCACATTACGTGTTTGTGCTTCCTCATTATGGCGTTCCTGTTCAGGTGTGGGGCTTCTGATGGGTGTCATCAGCCAGGCTCCAGTGCATAACCTGCATCCCCACTAGGTGAGCGTGTGGGATGTCCCCATTGGCAAATGTCTGGTACAGCTGCGGCAAATGCCAGATGTGGGAATCGTGATAACTCCCAGGGCAGCCAGCACACACATTCATTATTATGCCCTGGGCATCACACACGACCTGGCAGTTGATGGAGGGGAAGCCCTTGCAGTTAATGTAGGCCCTACCCTGCTCACCTGCTGGTGCTTTGATGCATATGTGCGTGCAGTCTATAGCACCCAGTACCTCAGGGTATTCCGCTATTTGCTGGAAGAGCGATATTGCTGGCCAATACCTCACGGGCATTGGGGAAATATACATGATCACCGACATGTGCTGACATGGCATCCAGGAACTGATGTAGTACCCTGGAGGCTGATGCCTGTGATATCCCCATCATATTGCCAGTTGGTCTCTGGAAGGTACCTGTTGCTAGTATTCTTAGGCCAACACATACCTTGGTTTCCACTGGGATGGGTTCCCCTCTGTTGGTTCTGTGTGTGAGGCGTGGCCTGCACAGCTCAACAATCTGCTGCAGGAGCTCTCTGTCCACTCTATAGCGCTCTACTATCTCCAGCTCATGTAACCCGTGGTAGGTGACCCTGGGCATGTACACTCTTCTCCATCTCCTCACTATGGGTTGTCTGGCACCATCTGCATTGTCACCACCCTCAGCAAGTCGCCTATATCTCATTATGACAGCTATGGCAGCCCCTAACATTTCTCTCTGAGTTCAGCTTTTTCAGTTTTCACTTCTATTAGCTTACTCCTGTCTTGTAGTGTCTCTTAATGGAAACATCCTGCACTACTGTTTTCAGAGTTTTAAGTGCTGGGCTGGGCTACTATTCTGCCTGTGTAATTGCCTGCTTCTAATTGTTTTCACCTGCTAGCTTCAGCAGTTATCCCTGCTAGCTTCCTATTAATTCTGTTGCTTCCTTTTTCCTTTCTGTTTCCTCAGGGGGGAGCAACGTGCATACTATCTGAAACATGCTCACAGTAAATCCACAAAGCGAGGTCCTTGTCAGCAGACAAAACCAGGCACAAAATAAAACCCGCTTTTATTTTAAAACCAAGCTGCCCGGCAATCCGTGGCCTCTTCAGAGGTAAAATAAACAATTAAAACTCACACTCCATTAATATCAAGGCAAATAGGAAGTGACATCCTCAAATTTCCTCAGAGCAGCAATCACCTTTTAAAAAAACAGTAGTCACATACAATATAAAGCTACAATTCTCCATGTTAGTTAATACGATAGAGAGTATGTAAACTCTATATGAAAACATGTATAAAATAAACTTTGAAAAAATACTAAGGACCTCGCTTTGTGGATTTACCGGTTTTTTTCGTTTCTTTTGTGGAAACATGCTCACAGTGGCTTACCTGCATGCTTACGGTTCAGAATCTACTTATTGTTAAACACCGCAGCAAACACTGTTACACGTCTGCCAACAGCCTCCAGCATACTCAGACTGCCTTACACGCGCGCACACCCGCACAAACAGTGTTAAACATCTCCCAACACGCTCCCACATGCTCACACTGCCTTGCTGACACTGCCTTACTGCTTCATCCAGCGTGCATGCAGCAAGAAACTTTGGTGTAGGTAACAGTGTACACCTTCCATTCCTTGACTTTCCATGACTTATCTAGTGGCACACCTCTTTCCATGATCTGTGCCTGTCATCTGTCATGTTACACTGGCCTCCAATGAACTGCATTTCTTTCTACCATTCCCCCCTGTGATGTCACCTATCTCCTACTCTATTCCTCCCCCTTATGTATCTCTTACACTACTCAGAATGTGCTCATTTGCTATGTGACAGTGGGATTCAGTATCCTAACCCTCATTTACATGAGATTGCCTACTAATGCTTAGTTACATGTCTTAGACTCAGCTTCCCCCCTTAGCAACCACTACACGGTGGCCATGTTGGTTTTGGTCTGCTGGTCCCTACATTGTCATTCCATGTATTGCATGAAACCCACATTTGTGGGTTTATAACCTTCTTTTTTATGGTTTTATACAGCGCAGCCCATTTTGGGCTGCTGGTTTAAACATCGCCGAAAAAAAAAATTATATTTCTAATATCTTTGCATCGGGTTATCTTGCCAATGGGCACATATTTGGCCATTGGCATGCTTGAATCATATGCCACCTTTTTGGAGCTGACATCGTCCGTTGTGGATTTTGCAGAAATGTACTCAGTTGTCAACTGAGTACATTTCTGCACGTCTCCTACACAGACTGGTTTCTGCTTGTGGATCGCTAATATACCTCATTTGCATACCTTTCGGATGCAGGTGAGGTATTTATACATGCCAGTCCGTGTAAGAGACGCTTTATGGTCTCTCAGGTTTAGGGCTGTTCCTGGATCGCGAGGCTTGCATGGAGTGTTGCACGTCTCTTACACTTCGTGCAAGCCTTCGTGAATCCTGCCCCCTGTGTTTCTGAAGTATAGCCCAGCTATCTACTTATGTTGTGCTGATTAGGTCAATAAAAAGGGTGAAACATGAATGCCTATACCTAGTGAGGTTTGTAACCATAAGGAATGAAAAGGTAAACAAGTCCTGGATATTCAGAACCCAGGTAGCTGAAACACCTGATGTCCTTAAGGTATTATTTGCATATATCCCATTAGCTTCCATTATATGAGGATAGGTATAGCTTAGCTGTTTTTTTCTTTCAGTTTTTACTAAATTAATATTTAAGATGAACTATTAATAGAAGATAAAGTCAGCTATACAAAAAAGTTTGTACTCACTGCCTCATCCATGAAAATGGAGAAATGTTCACCTTTACTGCTCAGACAAGCTCCACTTGGGTTTGCCAGGAGTGGTCCTTAGCAGCAGGGAACCTTGTGAAAAGTCACCACTCTGATTTAAGTATCTTTGCTTTTTTCACTTGAAATAGCTTCTAGCCACCTTGAACTAGCCTGAACTGTTTTAACTGATTGCTGCATTATTTGTAACTACCCTAAAGTTACATTTTAGTCGAATTTTGATCGAAAGGTTGCTTGTTTGCTTGTTTAATTTAACTGTGGGAGGTTGCCCACTAAAGCAGCTCTTGTGTAACTACCTATCACTGTTTCTGGCATTTTCTGTGTGTTTCTACCAAAACAAAACAAAAATAATCCTTGATTTCCCGCCTCCCGACTAGCGTTTAGACCAGTTTACAGGCATTGCTGTTTCAGCTGTGTGACAGTTCCTGTGTTGTCCACACCTTATTTTGGATAGAAGGAAGCTTCTTTGCTCACCAGTGGGAGTGTGGGGGAGCCTCTTGAGCAGCCTACCTGTCCTTGGGAAGTGACCTCAGCACAAGAAGTTGTAGTAATTGGCTTGTTTGGGGACCCATTTCCAGCTCTTTTGTAGTTCACTGTTTAAAATCCGCCTCTGGGCGGTTTTTTCTGGCTATACTGCTCAGACAAGCTCCACGTGGGTTTACAGAGTGGTCCTAGCAGCAGGAAACTCAGAAAAGCGACTACCTTCTGGATTTAAGTATCTTTGCTTTTTTTTCACTTGAAATAGCTTCTGTAGCTTACCTTGAACTAGCCTGAACTGTTTTTTAACTGATTGCTGCATTATTTTAAAATCTGCACTTAAAGTTACATTTTAGTCGAATTTGATTGAAAGGTTGCTTGTTTGTTTGTTTAATTTAACTGTGGAGGCTGCCCACTAAAGTGTGCTAGCCTGTGTAACTAATTTATCACTGTTTCTGCATTTTCTGTGTGTTTCTACCAAAAAACAAAAAAACAAAAAAATAATCCTTGTTTTCCCGCCTTCCTCGACTAGTTTAGACCAGTTTACAGGCATTGCTGTATTCTGGGCTGTGGTGTAGTTCCTGTGTTGTCCATTACCTTACTTGGATAGAAGGAAGTTTCTTTGCTCACCAGTGGGAGTGGGAGCCTTGAGCACCTACCTGTCCTTGAAGTGACCTCAGCACAAGAAGCTGTAGTAATTGGTTGTTTGGGACCATTTCTAGCTCTTTTGTAGTTCACTGTTTAAAATCCGCATTTGTGCTTTTTGCTTGTGCGATAGCGCAGCAGTTAAACAAGGTTAACTTTTCTGGCTCCAAGTCTGCTCTTCAAATTTTCCCTTAAGGAAGCTCTACTCTTAGTATAACCAAACTACTCACTGTAGTATAAGCCTAGCACTTGTTCTCAGTACTTCTCTACTAAGTAAGCACTCTTGTACTAAGTAAAGCACTACATCTACTTACCACCCCTGTGAATATCCACTTCCCTTAAAGGTATACCACTCCATTATACTGTTCTAGCATGTCGAGTGGTAGATTACTGGCGTCGTCTCCAGTTCAGCTGGTCAATCTGGGTATCTTGAGAAAATGCTACAATTGTCTCATGTACACAGACAACCCTCTCCTCCTCCCAACAAACACAAATACATGTGAGAGATGCAACTATATAGCCAAACTGGAGGATGAACTCTCTCAACTCAGGGCTGGCATGACCAGACAGGAGGAGATGGCAACCACACACACAACAATCCCAGTCCCACATAGACCTAACACAACTGCAAACCAAACACATAAAACACAAAGACATACTCGAGGCTCTAATAAAAAACTTACCAAAACAACAGAGGCTCCCAAAGCAGACATCCAAAAATCCACCACCTCAAAACAAAACACATGCAACACATACTTCAATAAATCAGTGTGTCGACCAATCGCAGCCCTTAAGGCCAAACACCTTGCGTGATACACTAGTAATAGGTGACTCCATAGTCAGACACACTGATGTCCCACTGACCAGGCTGAACAAGGAGAAGGTGACTGTGAGCTGTCTATCGGGAGCTAGGATCCGCCACGTAACACAAGCACTCAGGTCACTCCAAAGCAAGTACAAATATGACTCCGTCATTGTCCATGCTGGTATGAATGACTGAGCACCTCCCTGGACTACATGAAAAGAGACATAGAGGAGCTCTCTGATTATGTAGCCCAGGCTGGTATGACCCTGGACCCTCGAGTTACATCTTGCCCTCACCAAGAATGATACCACAATACAAAAGACAAGATGACTGGCTTTAAATAATAATTGCCCAAGTGCACTGGTGTCATTCTATGATCCAATGTCTGTCTGCCTGGGATGATATGTTGACAAGCCACGCTGTTTTCGCAAGGGATGGCTTACACCTGTCACCACTGGGCTTCTGGATATTGGCTAAGGCTCTACACTTATAGTGCCTTTTTAGGCAAGGTCAAAAGACAAACCCACCTCCTTAGAAAACAAAAATGGAAAAAAACTATGGTAATGCTGCTCAACGCCAGAAGTCTAAATCTCAAGATGCAGGCACCTGATGCACCTCAGCATGGTGGAGAATATTGATCGCCTGTGCAGTAACTGAAACCCGCTTCAAGGCTCCTGAGAGCACCTCAGCGCCACCAGGCTGGCACTGCATCATGCTTTTCGGCCCCAACCCGGCCGAACTAATAAAGGAGTGGGGGAGTGTCCATCTACAAGGACACCCACAATTCCAGGTTAGTAGCAAACATGAAGCATCAGAGGCCATACAGGTGCACCAACCATAGGTACAAACTGCTATACAATCCAGCATGTTACAGACCACCCTCCCAATCTCAAGAACCCACTCAGCCTTCCTGAAGACATTGGAGGATATGAATGTATCACAAAATACCATCATACTGGGAGACTTCAACTACCCAAACATAGATTGGGTACATTATTCTAGCCCTAATATCCTAGCCCAAAGGTTCCTGGAATTCATAAATTCAAATGCACTGGAACAACTAGTCACCTCTCCCACTAGGGAGATAATATACTAGACCTGATCATCACAAACATGGGGACAAAATGCTCCACACGAAGTATACCCCTCACTAGTGAGATCTGACCACAAGCTAATCACCCTGGATATACATATCCCACCTCCACCCCAGCACAAAAGAACACAGTGAAAAACTTCTCAAAAGCAGACTTCACTCTTCTTAAGACTGAGATGGTATCCTTTAAGCCCACTGTGCCAGTGGATACCACATCCCACAATGCCGAATCCTTCACAAATGCTTTCTATGGACATCTCCAAGAATGCATGGATCATGCAATCCCAAACAAATCCAAGTCCCTCTCCACCAAATGTAAGCGTCCTGTCTGGTGGACCTCAGCCATAAACAAATTGTATAACAAAAAGGAAGCTACTGCAGTCAGAGCGAAATCCCATGAAGGGAAGACATCTCTGATCAACATTAGCAGAAAACTACGTTCTCTCATAAAACATCCAAGGCAAACTTTGAGAGAAAAATCGCTAAGGACACTAAAGATAACCACAAAGCCTTCTTCAGCTATGTTAGAAACCTGGGAAACCCTCAGATATGCTCAGAGTTGGTTCACAACAACAAAAATACACTGACCCCACAGATATGGCAAACATTCGGGCTGACGGTTTCAGTGCAAATTTCTCCCTCCTTCACCCCAAAAGAAGAAATACTTATCCCAGCTGAATGTAATCTCCCTGTCATCTCAGATGTCCAAGTGAGAACCGCCCTAAACAAAACAAAAAACACAGCATCAATGGGACCTGACGGTATCCCGGGGTGCGTGTTACGTGAACTCCAAGAGGAGCTAAACCCACACATAAAAATGCTATTTAACCTTAGCCTTACTTTGGGATATGTACCTGAACACTGGCGTACAGCAACAGTGGTCCCACTCCACAAGGGGGGTGCCTCTACAGACCCTGAAAACTACCGCCCCATAAGCTTAACTAGCCTGGTCTGCAAAGCTATGGAAAGAATCATTATGGAACTCATAAACAGAGACATAGGGGACCTACAGACACTTGACCCCACCCAGTTCGGCTTTGTAAAGGGCAGATCCTGCCTTTTAAACCTGGTTGACTTTTTCGAAACAGTCACTAGAGCCATTGATGAGGGCAAAGCAGTCCATACAGCATACCTGGACTTGGCTAAGGCCTTCAACACAATACCCCACTCAGGCATCATAGATAAGCTAAACAGCTTAAAAGTAAACCCTTATGTCACTAGATGGGTTGCAAACTGGCTAAAGGACAGAACCCATAAAGTTAAAATCACTGGAGCAATGTCAGACTCAAAGCCAGTCACAAGTGGTGTCCCACAGGGATCTGTCCTGGGACCCCTCTTGTTCGGAATTTATTTCTCAGATGTTAAAGCAAACATGGGAGGACTGTGGCTGACAAAGTTTGCAGGTGACTGCAAACTAGGTGCCATAGTCAATACACCAGCAGACACACACATCCTACAAAAAGGCCTCACTGAAACGGACAACTGGTGCCGTAGTCACGGCCTTAAACTAAATGCCAAAAAATGTATAGTCATCCCTTTTGGAAAAAACAAAGTACCCACAAATTATCACATAGACAGCAACCCACTGAGTATGGAAAAAGTAATCAGGGACCTAGGGACCCAAGTAGACAGCAACCTCTCATTTGACACCCCGTTGCCAAAGTGGTTAGAAAAACATTCTACCTTGCACAACTCACCATGAAGGGATTCACATCCAGAACCAAGGATGTCATTGTACCCCTATATTCCTCCCTCATCAGACCCATGATTGAGTACAATGCCCCATTTGGTCCCCTTGGGTGGAGAGACCACAAA
>NW_025054702.1:0-7663 GCF_019279795.1 Protopterus annectens
GATGTGCGTTGCCACCAAGGACCTTTGGGAAGCTATCCCCCAAACCCACACTCAATGGCCTCCCTGCACACAGTGTAAGATGGGGTTTCCCTTTTTGCTTGTAGAGATACCACACTACTGACATGTTGTCTGAGTTTTTGCAATAGCCCCCGAGGGAGGACATCCTGAATTTGCAATGAAAAAGCACTGCCCTCATCTCCAGGACATTTATGTGCAAGTTTTCCCGTGCTTGACTGCCTTGGACCATCCGGAAATCCCCCCCCTATCTGGGGGGCGCCTGGTCACTGTGGCTCCCGGGTTTGGGTGGTACAAAGGGTTTTTCCAAAAAGTTGTTGGTGCAGCCACCAATTGAGGTCCTTTGCATTTGCCTGTGATTAAGATTGGATGGGATATGGTTTTTAAAAGGACCATTTAATAGGAGCCATTGCAGGATTCTCATTTTAACCCTTTAAGGGACCATCATGATAGTAGCGCCATGTCCCCAGTAATTGAAGAATTAGCTTTCCCTTTCCCTGCCTCAGAGTCATCATTTCAACCTGTTGTTGCAACCCTGACCCCTCTCCAGTGGTAGGAATGCCCTCAATGAATAGTGTCCAACTCTGCTCCTATAAATGGGGCTGCTGGGGGTAGCAAGGCAGATTTTTCCAGTTAATTGTAATGCCTAACTGGTGACAGATTGATGGTATTCTCTGTTTGAAGAAGTAGATGCTTGGTGGGCAGAGGAGCCAGTCGTCCAGGTACAGAAACACCTGGAACCCCACGTCTCAAGTGAGCAGTCACCACTGCCATGCACTTGAACACCCTGGGGCTGTGGTGAGACCAAAGAGCGGGGCTCAAAACTGAAATGCCTGGCCCAGGGAAGCAGATGACATCTGGATGCTCTGTCCATTTTGATGTGGTAGGCATCTTTCAGGCCCGGGGGCACATCCATACTTTTTTTCCCAACAAGGGGGAATCGATTGTAAACCATCCAGAATTTGGACTTGGTTTGGCTGAGATCCAAAAGGGGTCTCAGCCCCCGGGTTTTTGGCCCCAAAAAAGAATCTTGGGTAAGCCCCAAACCCGATCTGGTCTGGGGGGACTGGTTGGATGACTCCTTTTCTTTAAAGGGCAGGCCCTGAAAAAAAAAACCCCCCTTTGAAAAGTCTTGATTCCCTTTGGGAACTGGGGTGGAGCGGTCTGGGGACCCCTTTGACAAGGGAAAAGATTAGAAAGGGATGGTGTAACCTCCGGCGATTACCCCCAATACCCGGGGTCCCATGCTGACCCAGGCTTCCAGATATAATTGCCCGACTGGGGGAAACAGTTGGGCACCCCCTCAGGAATGGGTATGGGGAACCACAAAAGGAACTGCGGTCCCCGGGGTTGGGGCCCCCTCTGCCTCTGGGGCATGTCTTAAAACCCCCTCCCTGCCTGGGAGGGTCCCCCGCGGGAACTTGTGTTTTTTAAACCAATTTTTCCCCCTCGAGCCTTGGGATAAGGTCTCATGGGGGGAAAAAATGGACTCCTGGCAGACAAGGTCTTTCCTCTTGCTCGCACCGGTGAGGGTGTCTCACTTTGGCCCCAACAAGGGGGAAACCCAAAAGGGGCATCAGTGAAGGAAGATTTAAAAGGGCCTCCCAAATGACACAGGCGCCAGGCTTGCCTCCTGAGGCCCCCCCTGAACTACCCTTTCCCTCTGTCAAAAATAAGTCCATGGAGGTTAGCGATGGAGTTGGGGGAAGGGACAGTCTGGGCCACCCCCCAGGAAGTTCCCATTTTAGGTATCTCCAAACTCCTTAAGGAGACCCCTCTGGAGCGGTGAAATGAGACAAATAATTCAGCGACCAAGGTAAAGGTAGCTAAAGGCAGGGGCTTCCACTGGTCCATAGTCCCAGATTCCTTGTTAGGAGGATGGACCAAGAGGAAGACTCAGAAAATTCTTTGGCTGCACCCCCATAGCATCTCCCGACCCCCTTTTTTAAAAACTTTCCTTGGGGAGGAAAAAAATTTTTTGGGGGGTGAGGAACAGGCTCAACAGAGTCAGGACTCTCCCCCCTTTACAAAAAGGTAAGGGGAGCCCCAAGGTGGAGACCCCCAGGAGGTGGAGGGCTGGGGCCAAAAACCCTTTAAAGGGAATTTGGACTCCTCCTCAGGGGGTTTTGGGGGGCCAGTCTCCTCTTTTTAAAGGATATCTGAGAAAAAAAATTCAAAAGACTTGGGGACCCTCAGATTCCTCGAGGTCAGTATCGGAAATGAGGGGCCGTCCTGGGAGTCTATGTGCTTCCTCTTGCATAATTTTTTTGGGGGGGTTTCCCCAGGCACAGGTTTTGGGCCCTTTAGAAAGAAGGGACTTTGGGGGTATCCTTTGGCCCTGCCTGCGTCCAAGGATAGGTGGGTGTCAGAAGCTCTCCCTGTTGTGGGGGAACCGATCCAAAAAGGGAGCTGGCCCGCACAATAGCCTCCGGGGCCTCCCCAAGAGGAACCCCCTTCCCAAAGGGTATGACAGGGACCCGTGTCCCCAGAAGGCACCGAGGGGAGGCTGGGAAAAATGTTCAGAGGCATCCCCTCGGGCCCAGAGGGGACCAGAGTCTCAACCCTTGGGGGCCACTTTGGGGGTTGTGGCACCGAAAACCCCCCGGGGGTGGGCCAGTGCAGGAATGTCCCTGGAAACTTACCATAGGCAAGGATGCCGGAGGAATGGGAAAAAACCTTTGGGGTCCAGAGTAGACTGGGGACAGAGAAAAGTTTTGGGGGTGGGGAAGTACAAATTGACTTGAGAAATTGAGGGGGGCCAAAATTCCTTTTCAAGATTACATTCCCGAAATTTGGTGGGATATGGAAGTTCTTGTAAGGACCCCGTGGTAGCCCATGTAGAATCCTCAGGGGGGGTGCAAAGGAACCCGTTTATTAAACTATGGGTTCCCCAAAACAGAATGTTCCTGCACTTTTCTTGGAAAAATTTAATGAAAAACTTTGGGGCTTTCTAAAAATTTCCCCTCAAAATGTTTACTGATGCCCAAAAAAACAGATCCAAAGGGAGATTTTTTTAACGTGGTTCCCCAAGAAAAAGGGATTAAAAGGGTGACTAAAAAAGAACTTGGTCCAAAAAACCGTCTTTTGAAAAATTTAAAACCCAGTGTTTTTTCCCGGAAAAAAATCTGGGGCAGAAAGGGGGAAATTTGAAACTGTTTACCTTTTTTTCGAAAAAGGGCCGTAATCTGGGAATTTTGGATTTTTGTGGTATCGGATTAAGTTTTGAACCCAAATTTTTTTAAAAAACTGACCAGGTTGGGGGCCCAAAAAACCAAGGGTTTTTTTAACGGGACAGATGGGCCACCTTTCCGGACTAAAAAACCTGGAATTTGAAAATTCCTTTTTGGGCACCTTTTAATTTTGCCGTTTCCCTGCTGGGTGGTGCCCAATTTTTGTTTTGGCCCGGGAAATACCCGGGGCCTTGGGAAAAACCTTTTGAAACCCCTTTTCCCCCTTTGGGAAAAATTTTGAAACAAAATTGACAGGGCAGAAAACCCCCTTTCAACTGGTTTTTGGAATGTTTTCCCTTTTTTCCCCGAACAAATTTGGGCCCCAAAAAAACTTAATTTTTTTGGGGCCCCGTAAAAAAATTTTTAAAACCATTTTTGGAAATTTCCCCCCCTTTGGGGGAAATTTAGAAGAAAAATCCCTTTGGGGAAATTTTCCTTTTTCTCACACCCGGTTAGTAATGTCCTTGACTTTCCAAAAAAGGATTTAGCCAAAACATTAAGGGATTTAAGGGCTCTGTAAAAATTAAAAGCATAGGAATATCTCCTTAGGAAAAATTTTTAAATGCTCTACATGCTCCATCTGCTGCAAAAAAATGGCTCATGGGGAACCACAGAGTTTAAGGTGGAAAAAGATAAAAACATTGTCTGATCCCTGTGACTTTAAACCTTTTTGAGCATCTCCCAGATCCTTTAGATTTTTTGGGGTTTTAAAAAAGTGAATCAGATAATTGCATTTAATGCAAAGGCTGAAAAGAAAGCTTTCAAACTGTATTTCCCCCCTTTCCCCAAAAGGAAAAAAGGGGTCTGAAATTTTTTGGTGGCTGAACCACCAAAATTTGGAACACCCGGGGAAATCTTTGTCCAATGGTACAGTAAAACTTGTCTGGCCTAGGAAAGGTTCCATGCCCGGAGACTCCTAAGCCTTTTACCAATTCCCTGAGCTGGAAAAAACAAGACACCCCAAATGGTGGAAGGGTGAGACCAAAAGGGTTTTTGTATACAGACTCCTCAGAAGGTTGGACTTTTAGCTGCCTCTGTTAAAAAATTTTTGGATGTCTGCAAAAACATTTCCCCAGGGTACCCTGGGGACCCTTTGACCTCAAGGTGTATCAAAATGACAGATCCTCGGGAAACCCAAATGCATACTACAAAAATTTTTGGGCCTCAGAAGGGGATTCTGGAGTTTTTGGAAAAGAGGGGGGCAAATGGGGCATCCTGGCCCAGGATTCCATTTTGTGGATGGTTTGGTGCTGAGACAGATAATTTTTAAAAAATCAGGACAAAACTGTTTAAAGATTTTGGAAATCAGAGGAAATCTTGAAAAACCCAAAATATTAGAAAAAAGGGGGATGGCTAAAAATTGAGCAGAGCTTTTTTAAAAAGGGCAAGTTGTGACAACCATGTCAGACTTTTTGGGAAGCCCAGACATTTTGGCTTATTTAGACAGAACAGAGGATGTAGGGTGAAGATCCCAGGATTACTGGCAAAAGGGTTTCCCCTACAAGTTCCAGACATTCCCTTCAGGGGTTTCAGTTGAGGAGGAACTGATGCTAAAAGGCTTGTGGTTTAAATCCCCTGTTGGGGCTGAAAAGTTTGGAAGTCTGTTAAGAAATAATTAAAAACTTAGGACAGAAGGAGGGGGAAGAGATCAACTGGTTGCAGCAGAGGACAAAAAATAGGAGAAACCCCTCCAATTCTGGGGGATCCCTAATTCAAACCCATCCAAAAACAGGTGGTGGTGATTGAGATTTTACCCCATGGGATCCAGGGTAATTTTCAATTTTTCTACTGACCCGGAGATTTTCTCTTTTGACTTGTCAGAAATTTTGGAAGGAGATTAATTTTAAGTGCTAACCCAAATGCTTCAGTAAAAGGAAGTAAACCCTCACTTTTTTTTTTCCCAGCATTTTAATGAAGGAACAAAGGGGGGGGGCAATGCACTGAACAAAACAGTCTGGATCAGTTACATTTTTGGGAAAAATTTAAACCCCGGTTTTTTTTCCTTACATATTTACACAAAAAATAACCAAAATAACTAACAGTATAGAGAATAAAAACACAAATCACTATTACACACCCACATTATATATATATAATTATAAAATTATAAAATATAAAAATAAAAAAAAAATATTAAAAACAAACACTTCATTTTAAAAGAATTTTACCTAATCCCATCAGAAAAGCCATTTGGGAAAAAAAAAGTTATGTACTCACCATAACGTAATGTATGAGTCCATCTTTCCTCACATTCTTACTGGGGTTGGCGAACCTGGCCCCACTCGCCATACTCTAGCTCAAAAATCTTCAATTGGCTGGGCAAGAGGTATCCCATGCTGCAATGCCTATTCCCCAGATCTTGTTTGTGACCCACACACACACAAACATTTTAAGGAAGAACCAAAACTTTCAAGGAGTGCTGAAACCAGAGACTAATCCTCCAGGGGGGAGGGGGGGTTAGTAAGAATGTGAGGCAGATGGACTACATACATGAACGTTATGGTGAGTACATAATTTTTGATGTTATGTAGTCCAATCTGCCTCATTCTTACCCATGGGACAGCCCCCTAGCACCTGACCTTTGGGTCTCATGGAAAATACTCCTGAGACTGTGGAACCAAATGAGGGTCTGCCCTTGATACCCGATCCAATTTGTAATGACTAATAAAGGGTGAGGAGATGCCCAAGTAGCTGCAGCACAAAATATCCAAGACATCCTAGCCTGAAAGGCAGTAGGTAGACACCAGAGTGAGCCTTTACTTAAATAATTCCTTGCCATTTTAAAAAGATGAAGGAAATGCAGCTAGAAATCCATCTGGGCAAAACTTTGGAAACTGAAGTCCCTAGTCTTTGTCTGAAAAGAGACAAAAAAATTGATCAGATTTTCTAAAATCTTTGTTCTTTTAAATAAAAAGAATTTTTTGGACATCCATGATGAAATTTTCTGCCTTGTTAGAGAATTGGGAAAAAACAGGCAACTCAATGACTGGTTGAGGTTGACCACTGAAGCAAACCTTAGGCATAAAGGAAGGTTAGGTCTTAGAAAAACCCCATCCTTTGAAATATCAAGTAAGGGGGTGATAAAGCTTGATTCAGAACCCCGGAAGTGATGGCTATCAAAAGTGTTTCCAAGACAAAATTTTTACAGGTTGGGGGGTCAAAGGAGGTGAGGGAAGCTGCTGTAGCACAAAATTAAAGGTCCCAGGCAACAGGATCAAAGACAGGTGTAGCAAGTCCTTTAAAAAGAAAAGCCCCCAAAAAACAAAAAAAGTCTAATGCTTTAAACCCCCCTGAAAAGTTGAGAAAATCAAACTGATGAGATGGGAGCTGTATGGGGATCAATTCTTTCATGAGCCCAAATGGAGAATCTCTTCCATTACTGGAATAAATCTTCCTAGTAAAAGGCTTGTGGGAAAGAAAATATGAACCACCTCTGGTGAAAAATCATGAAGCCTGACTAGGAGGAATTGGAGCAGCCATGCTGTCAACCTGAGGGTCTGGAGGAGGGAACTGCCCCGACATGAGTCAAAAGATCTGGCTCTGGGTCCAGAATCCAGGTTCCAAGATAAGGGGAAAAAAAACCAGATCTGGAGGCCAGTGTGGGGCAATCAGTATCATTTTTCTTCCCAAAGATTTCTTTCTGAATAACCTTTTTTAGGGGGGAGGAAGGGAAAAAGACCGGGGGGCCAATCGTGAACTAGAGCGCCCGGGGTTTCCCGGGGGGTAAGGGTGAAGTAGCTGCTGCATTTGGCATTGAGGGGCTGGCAAAAGAGCAGCAAGGCTGACCCCATCTGCGAAAATCGTTCCGCCACTGTTTTCAGGGACCACCGTGAGGCATCAGAATAGCTCTGCTCAGCCTGTCGGCAATCACGTTGGACTTCCCGAATGTGGTTGCCACAGAAAGGGTGGGAAGATACTGCCCACTGCCACACTAAACCTCTCTGCAAAGGGGGTGACCTGGTTCCTCCCTGTTTGTTCAGATACCAGACCACTGACATGTTGCCCAGTGGATTGCAATTGTCCCAAAGAGGGAAAGCTTTTAAGTGCTTGCAAGCTAATAGCACCTCATCTCTAAGACATTGATATGCAAATGGATTTTGTTCCCCCACGCCTTGGACCCAAAATAATGCCCCCACCCAATCTGGGAGGCATCCGTGGTCACAGTGGCAATGGAAGGAAAAAAGGGAATTTTAGATTGCTGGTCTGAAGCCACCAGCACAGATCCTGCTTGCACCTGTTTATTACAATAAGATGGGAGAGGAAGGTGCTGAAGAGACCATTTGGGGAAAAAATAGCCACTGAAGAATTCATGTGAACTTTCAAGAGGGACTAGCATAATCGTGGCAGCCCTGGGCCCAACACTGGGGGACCACTTTTTTGACCTTCTTCAGTGGTAGTAAAGGAACTTCTGCTGTAAA
>NW_025054703.1:0-8925 GCF_019279795.1 Protopterus annectens
TCAAGACGCAGGATGCTCAGCCTCACATGGACTGGGATTTTGGTCTCACAGCATAGGAGTCTCTGGAGGATAAATTTTTCTCCAGCACGCCCCATTTATGGGTCCGTAAGCAAGGTTTAAGCCGCTTAGTTTCTAGTGGTTTTGGTGGATTTGATTTCGAGGTGGGAGCATGTCCATATTAATTCCTAAGTTGACATGGCCTTTGTATGTCAGGCACATGTCACCTCTGAGCAGACGGTGTATGCGACTGAATAGAGCTGGGAGTTTCTTCAATCTGAAGCATAAGGACAGATTTTGAGTCCCTATCCTTTTGGTGAGGAACTTTTGGGTCTCTCCAATTGTGTGCAGATGTCGGGTGAGATACATCCCGAATGGGGGGCATTGTACTGGGTTCATTGGTCTGACAAGTGAAGAGTACAGGGGAACAATGACCCTCACTAGATCTTGGATGTGAATCCTTCACGATCAGGTGGGCAATGTAGTGGGTCTTTCTAACCACTTTAGCAACGTGAGTGTCAAAAAGAAAGGCCACTGTCAACCTGGGTCCCAGGTCCCTGATAACCCTCTCTGTGCTTTGAAGTGGATTGCCACCTATATGGTAGTAGCTTGGGGTTACTCTTTGTTTTTCCCAAGGGCAGTAGGACCATACATTTTTGGCGTTAATTTCTTGGTGGGCCATGGCTCTGGCACCAGCTATCTGTTTCCGCGTGAGTCCCTTCTGTGAAGGATGCTGGTCTCTGTCCGATGCACTTTCCACTATGGTTTAAACGGTTTGTGCAGTTGTCTGCAAACTTTGTCAAAGCCAAAAAGTCCTCCCATGTTGGCCTGTACTTCTGAGAAGTAGATGCCAAAACAATAAGGAGGGGCCAAGGACCCGAGTCCCATAGTAAAGGACAATTACACTTGTGACCCGGCTTCAGGTCTGACATAGCGCTAGCAACTCTAACCCTGTGCCCAGGTTCTGGCTCTTGTAAGCCAGTTTGCAACCCATCTTTGTGACATATGGAGTTTTAACATTTAAGCTGGTAGTTTTTTCTCATAATACCCCAGTGGGGTATTGTGTCAAAGCTTTGCATACAGGTCAACAAGGTAGGCTGTGTATGGACTGCCTTTCCCTCATCAATGGCCTTGGTGACTGTTTTCAAGAAGTCGACCAAGTTCAAAAAGGCATGATCTGCCCTTTAGCCGAAGCCAAACTGGGTCGGGTCCAATGTCTGCAAGTCCCCCTGTATCTTTGTTTATGAGCTCCATTATGATCCCTCTCCATAGCTTTGCAGACTAGACTTGTTAAAGCTTATGGGGCGGTAATTACCAGGGTCTGTGCAGAGGCACCGCCTTTGGAGAGTGGGACCACAGTTGCCATACACCACCCTTTCCTTGGGCATGTATCCTGTGGTAAGGCTGAGATTAAACAGCTGCCTTATGTGCGGGTTTAATTCCTCATTTAGTTTCTTCATTAGTAGCATTACAGTCGGGGGGACACCATCCGGTCCCATTGATGCTGTGTTTTGGCAGTTTTAGAGAGAGCAGCTTTCACCTGCGCAGATTTGGGAGATGTCCGGGGAGGCTACACTCCAGCTGGGATGAAGTTATCTCTCCTTTAGGGGGAGAGGTGAAGTTTGCTCCTGAACCTGTCTGCCGAGTATGTTGGCAATGTCTGTGGGTTCAGTAATTTTGTATCATTTTGGACTAATTCTGAGCATATCTGGGAAAGCCCAATTTCCACCCAGGTTCCTAACACATAGCTGAAAAAGGCTCATGATTGTCCTTTGAATCTATGGCACTTTTTCTCTCAAAATTGGCCTTAGTTGATTTTATGAGTGCTCGGGTATTTTTTTACTACATAATGACTCAGGGGTGCACTTCCCTTTTATGGACTTTTTGTTCTACCTATCATGTAATAGCTTTCCTCTACTCTTATTGTAAAGTCGAGTTAATGGCTGGGGTCCACCAGACTGGACGCTTGCCCTTTGTTGGAAGAGTCTTGGTTTTTATTTGGGATTGCTGCTCTGAGTCCATGCAGTCCTGGAGGTGTTCATAGAAGGTAGATTTGTGGGTGGGCTTCCGCAGCTTGGGTATGTGGTTTCCACTGGCTCAGGGGCCTTGAAGGATGGCCTGCCACCAGTCAACTGAGTAGTGTGTTGCTTTAGAGAAGTTCTTCCACTGTGGTCTTTTTTGTTTGGGGTGGGAAGCGCGGATGTGGATTTCCAGTGAGATTTAGTTTATGATCAGATCTCACCAATGAGGGATATACTTCGGTGTGGAGCATTTTGTCCCCATGTTTGTGATAATGAGATTCTAAAAGTATATTTTTCTCCTCTGCGTGAACAGTGACTAGCTGTTCCATGGCACCTGAATTTAATGAACTCCAGGAACCAGGTGGGCTAGAAAGTTAGGGCTTGAGTAATGTTCCCAGTCTATATTAGGGGTAGTTGAAGTCACCCAATATGATAAAAGTTTGGAGATACATTTATACCTCCAGTGTCTTCAGGAAGGCTGTGTGGGGTTCCTGAGCTTTGAGAGGGTGGCCTGTAGCATGCTACAATTTGTAGAGCAATTTTGCCTATATCAAGTGGGTTAGGCTTGCACCTGGATGTATTTCTAAAGCTTACGTGCGTTGCCACCAACCTGGAAGTGTGGGTATCATTTATGAACATGGATACACCCCCTCCTTTTGTGTGTAATTAATGGTCCGGCTTTGGTGCTTGGATATGCTGCCATGATATGAGGTAAAACCTAATAGTGCCGGGGTGCTCTCTCCAGGAGCCCTTGAACCAGGGTTTCAAAGTTACCTTGCATGAACATCAATGTCCTCCCATGCTGAGAAGGGCCTCGGTCTCGCGTGCATTTTGAGATTTAGACTTCATGGCATTGAGCAGCATTACCCTCAGTTTTCTTCACATTTTTGTTTTCTAGGGTGGTAGGTTTAGGGGAATTTGAGCCTTGCCCCAAAAAAAAAGGCAACTATGGGGGTGCGTGTAATAAAGAGCCTGCTTAGCCAATATCACGGAATCCTGGGGGTGACAGGTGCAGAAGGTCGCCCCTCACATACTTGAGAAGCAGAGTGGCTTGTCCAAGCATGTCATCCCAAGCCAGATGGCATACACTGGATCCCCTTTGGTTGACACCAGACATTAAGCCAATCAGCAGTTAAAGCTGATCATCTTGTCTCTATATTGTGGTGACATCATTCTTGAGTGAAGCGAAGCGATACTGCTCAAAACAGTCATACCCTGCCTGGGCTACATAATCAGAGAGCTCCTCTGTGTCTCTCTTTCATGTAGTCCAGGCAGGTATGTCCTTTCAGGTCATTCACACCAGCATGGGGCTGACAGCCATGACTGTGTCGGCTTGTACTCTCCTGCCATGGAGTGACCCAGTGCTTGTGTTATGTGGTGGATTCTTAGCGCTCGATAGGCAGCTTACTGTGACCCTCTCCTGTCTGTTCAGCCTGGTGAGTGGGACGCCAGTGTGTCTGACTCATGGAGTCACCTATGACAAGTATGTTTGGTGTTGTATTTTGGCCTGGAAGGGCTGTGACACACTTTGCCGGTACACTGGGATTTTGTGGTTTTATGTGTTGCTTGTGGGGGTGTCTTGAGGTAGCAGTTGTTTTGGGTCAGTGTCTGCTCTTCTTGGAGGCCTCTGCTGTTTAGGTAAATTTTTACTCAGAGTTTCCTGAGGTATGTCTTTATTAAGTGTTTATGTGTTTGATTCAGTGGTGTGTGTAGCATTATGTAGAGGTGGTTTTGTGGTGTGTGTAGTTGCCTTCTCCTCCCAGTGTCTGGTCTTGCCAGTCCTGAAAGTTGAAGAGCTCAGCCTCCAGTTTGAAGCTAAATAGCTGCATCTCTCGCCAAGTATTTGTGTTATGTGGGAGGAGGAGGAGAGGGTTGTCTGTGTACATGAGGCAGTTATAACATTGCCTCAAGATTCTGTGATTCACCAGCTGGACCCAGAGGAGATTCTGACAACTGACCTTTGGACATGCTAGAATAATATTGGGAATTCCTTGGAATAATTGAAAACAAGGGCCAGTGGGGGAGTGAGATTGTAGTGCTTTTAATCTTTAGTGTTGACTTAGGTATAATTGCTTTTAGTGAGCAAGTGCTACAGGTAACTTGAGTGCAAAGTGTTACAAAGTAACTAAATGCAAAATGACAAACAAGTAACTTTCTTTAAAATGAAACAAGGAAATAAGTACAGTAAGCAATCACAGATATCACTAGTGATCCACAGAAGCGCTTGAGAAGTCGTATTAGAGGTGGATTTAAGCTGCCCAGGGAAATAACAAGCAAACAAACAACAAGCATATAAACAAAGCTAGATTCAGCAGGCCTGGATCTAGTCTATGCTACAGCAAACAAGTCATGCAAAATATTTCTTTCCTACCTACCTTCTGTCAGCTTTCAGACTCCACCAAGACTATCCTTCTATCTGCTACTTATTTTTCCTTCTTGATCTCTGCTTCCTCACCTTCACTCTGACAACTATTACATACAGATATCTTTACTTAATCATGGTACTCCTCAGCTTATCCTATATTCTCCTTCTCCTGCTACTGGAGGCTTTTCATCTTTCATAGGATCATAGGAAATTACTAGAAGCTATTGACCCTGAGGCCCTTATATATAAGCCCCACCACCCAAGAGTTTAGCCCAGCGTTTAGAACAACAGTCAGCAATTCCAGAATCTCAGGGATATATTTTTCCATTTCTCATCCAGTTATCCAGGTTTTAAGCTTAAAAAGGAGTAAAGTACTCTGCTTGATGAGAGGAGTCTATTCCACAGATGGGGGTGGAGTCTCTGGGACATTAAATCTGCTCCACGCCATCAGAAGTGCCTCTATTGGATGTCACAGATCAGGTTGTGGCACATGCATGTGGATTACTTTCGAGTGGAGCTTGATGGTGCAGATATGCAGCAGTCCCATTATGGTGTGGGTCGGAGATCACCTTGTATGCCAGACAGAGGTCACCACTGAGCAGTCTGTATGAAATTGAGTAGAAGGATAAGGCTTTTAGCCTAACTGTGTATGGTAGATTTTTGAGACCCTGGATTCTCCTGGTGAAGCACCTCTGTGGTGTCTGCAACTGCTGCATGTGCTTTGCAAGGTACATGCTGAATGGGACATTGTACTCAGTAATGGGTCTTATAAGGGAAGAATACAGGGATGTTATGACTTCCTTGTCCCTGGATGAAATACCCTTACTAATGAGGTGGGCAATGTGGAAAGCTTTCCATACAACAGAAGCAACATGGTGGTCAAAAGTCAGGTTTGCTTTAAATCTGGGTGCCCAAATTCCTCATGACTGATTGCATGCTTAGGATATTATTATTAATGTGATAATTTGTGGGGATGTCACTCTTCCCAAAGGGGATGATGATGCATTCTTTGGTATTCAGTTTGAGGCCATGTTTCTGGCATCAGTCATTTTTTTGGGTGAGACCCTCTTGGAGAATGTTCATGTCACTAGGGGAATTGATGACAGTCATCTGCAAACTTGGTCAGCCATAGCCCACTGGTTTTGGCCAGAACCTCAGAAAAGTATATCCCAAATAACAGAGACCCCAAGACCAAACACCAAGATACGCCGCTTGTTACAGGTCTACTACTTAAGGTGGCTTCCCTCATTTTTACTATAGGGTGGATTCTATCAGCGAGCCAAAGTTAGCTGCCCATTTGATAACATACAGATTGAGGCCTAGTTCAGAGAGTTTATCTGTTATGCATGAGTGGAAAATAGTGTCAAGCGCTTTTGGCCAGGTCAAGGTAGGCGGTGTGCACCATCTTCCTTCTTCATCCATGGCTTCTGGTGACTGTCTCAAAGAAGTCGACTCAAATTTAATACAGAGACATAACTTGCCTCCCTTGAAAAGCCAAATTGTATGGGATCAAGTGTTTGAAGGTTGCCAATGTCCTTGTTAATGAGGTCCATGATAATCCATTCCATGGCCTTGCAGATCAGGCTAGTTAGGCTGATGGGTCTATAATTTCCCAGATCGGTGGACACTCCATCTTTGTGCAAAGCGATGACAGTGGCTGTCTTCCACTCAGCTGGGACAAAGCCAGTACTCAGGTTTTGGTTGAATAGGGAACCTAATGGTGCTGCAAGTTCCTGCCTGAGTTCATGTAGGATGCAGCCGGGGATGTTATCTGGTCCCATGGAGGCTGTATTTTTTGCCTTTAAGAGAGCAGTGATGACCTGTTCCCTAGATATAAGGGGAAGGGTCAGGTACTGGGAATGCCCTGATTTACTGATGGGGACAGAGGGGTGAACTTTTCTCTAAATCTGTCAGCCAGCAAGTTTGCTATATCTATGGCATTTGTATATGTGGTGTCCTGTCTAGTAGATTTGGACAATTTGAACTCGAAGTTTGCTTTGGAGGATTTCACTCATGCTCTTATTTGCTTGCACAGGCTTAGAAGGGATTGCTTCCAATTGGGCACCTGCTTGTTCTTGGTCCTGGACAGGAATTTTTTCCTTTTGTTATAGAGTTTATTTATTGCAGATGTCCACCAGACAGGTTTACTCTTCCTTGAGGAGGATGGTTTAGTCCTGTTGGATATTCCTGATTCCATACATCTATATAAATGTTCGTATAGTGCTTTGGTATAGTTTTGGATACTGGTGCCAGTTCCTGGAAAGGGGGAAATGGGGCTGACAAGCTGTTTATACCATCCCTTAGAAGGCTGTAATCAGCTTTAGAGAAGGTTTTTTTGTTCGAACTTAGCTAGAAGGGGGTCAGGGGAGATGGTGACTTTGAAAGTGACCGCTTTATGGTCATATCTTACCAAAGAGGATTTTACTGCAGGGATGCTGCAGTGGTTATTCATGTTGGTTAATACCAAGTTCAAGATATTATCACCTCTCAGAGCAGTATTGACTGGCTGCTCCAAAGCATTTATATTGTCATAACTAAGGAATCTCTGTGCATTTGTGTTCCTTGGCACGAGTGAGTTCTTCCGTAGTCTCTATATTTGGGTAGTTTAAGTCACCCAGAGTTGACAAGAGGTAAAGGGTTGAATTTTGATAGAGTCAAAGAGATCCAGGTAGATTGAATTGGGCATCTTGAGTCAGATTTGGAGGCTGGTAGCTAGCTGTTCAATTGTATAGGGGTCTTGTCAATGGTTGTAACTTTGCACCTGGAGTGTTCTTCATCCTACCCTGACCTCTATAATAGCACTCAGTTTTATAAGTCCAAGTCTGTCCTGCAAATCCACCTATTTATACTCTCCTCCCAACACACTTCACACATCGCACCAAACTCTGGGTTTAATGACACCCCTCACCTTTACTCCAAATATAGACTGATTAACTCCATTCTCAACTCTAACTAAAATATCAAAATTAGGTGGAAAATATTCCCCAAAAACAAGTATCAGTAATTCCCTCAATACAGTAAAAATCCTTCCTCAGGGAAGACCTTCACCCTAATCCTGGTCTCACCTGTGTCCCAATGAAGATCAAGACAATTCCCTTCCACACATTTGACTCTGGGCTCATACAACGGTCAACCCCTTGCACTGCAGGTAATCTACCTTTGCTTTACCATAAATGTTAGAAACATAAGAAATAAAATTGCTGAACTACATACCTGAACTACTCAACATACTCAACATAAACCTGATATTCTCACTGTAACTGAAACTTGGCTTAAACCAGCATAAACAACTCCAAAATTACATCTTCCAGCTATAATATCATCCATAATGACCATATAAAGAGGAAAGGGGATGGTATTATGTTAATATTTCCCAAATATTACTCACATTTCTGCATACAACAAACCAATACAAAATTCAATTCAGCAGAGCTTTTTGTAACTTTCTTAAAATGAACAACTTTAAACAAATATGTATTGCTGTTCTTTACATCCCTCCTGGTGACAATCCAGATATTTTGGAATATATCCTACACTGGATATCCATAACAATTCCACAAAAAATAATACCACTAGTGAAGTGAATGTTAGTTGGTTGGACATAAACTAACTCCCCTACATCTAGCGTGAACTTATTTGGTTTCTCACAACTAATTAATAACCACCACATTATAACAGGACATCAAATTCCCTATTAGACTGGATCCTAGTAGTGGACCCTATCAAATACACAACCTTAGGTACAATGTCTGACTGTCTCAGTGATCACCTCCAAATCTCTATAACCACACATCTCACAAATCCATGTAAACAGCAGGGTTATAAAACAACACGTAATCTTCCCAAGTTTAATCCAGAAATGTTCATTACTAACCTATCATCTATTAACTGGAACTTCCTAGAAATCTTCCACCTGGATGATGCTGTAAATGTATTTAATACAACTTTCCTGAATATCCTAAATAGCCTTGCATTTCCTAGAAGGAAGAGACTAAAAACAAGTACTGAACTCTGGCTGTCTAGAAAGCGTAGAGTATTAATGCAGGATAAAGAAAAGTGTAGAAAGAATGGTAAAAATATAAAACATCTCAATATCTTGAAAATTTCAGAATGCTTTGAAATCATACTAAAAAGTAAATTAAAGGAGAACAACGGGATATTTAATCGTAGTGCACAGCCTGCCCTCACTTTGCATTCCTGTTACTTCATCCATCAAAATAAAGTCTTTACTGCACGTATTTAAAATTTATTATCTCTGCTGTTTTCCTCTAAAGCCATCCTCCGTTTTCGTACTGTTTTAGCTTCCGTTTTAAAAGCAAAGTGTCCCGCCTTTGAAAACCGACTATCTGTCTCTCAAATCCTGACGTCAGGACTACTACACTTTACTTGCGATGATAGTTACGGGAGTTTCTGCCCACAAACTGACGTCACCACTCCCATATTAGCATGCTCTTCAAGTAGGCTTTAAACCCCAGGAAAGTGTGCTGTCAGAGCTTTCAGACAGCCTCTCCATTATCATAATAAATCCATTAATTTCTTTTT
>NW_025054704.1:0-8853 GCF_019279795.1 Protopterus annectens
CACCCAGGTTCCTAACATAGCTAAAAAGGCCTTATGATTGTCCTTTGAATCCATGGCAATTTTCTCCTTAAAAATTGGCCTTAGTTGATTTTATGAGTGCTTGTATTTTTTACTAATAATGATCGGGTGACTTCCCTTTTATGAATTTTGTTCTATCATGTAATAGCTTTCTCCTCTTATTGTAAAGTTTGTTAGTATGGCTGGGGTCCAACCAGACTGGACGCTTGCCCATTGTGGAAAGAGTCTTGGTTTTATTTGGGATTGCCTGATCCATGCAGTCCTGGAGGAGGTGTTCATAGAAGGCATTTGTAAGGGCTTCAAGAGCTTGGGTTGTGGTTTCACTGGCTCAGGGGCCTTGAAGGATACCACACCAGTCTTGAGTAGTGTGAAGTTTGCTTTTAGAGAAGTTCTTCACTGTGGTCTTTTTGTTTGGGGTGGGGGCGGATGGATTTCCAGTGAGATTAGTTTATGATCAGATCTCACCAATGAGGGATATACTTCCGGTGTTGGAGCATTTGTCCCCATGTTTGTGATAATGAGATTCAGTATATTTTGTCCTCTCAGGAACAGTGACTAGCTGTTCCATGGCATTTGAATTTATGAACTCCAGGAACCGGTGGGCTAGAAAGTTAGGGCTTGGAGTAATGTTCCCAGTCTATATTTGGGTAGTTGAAGTCACCCAATATGATGGTGTTTGGAATACATTTATACCTCCAGTGTCTTCAGGAAGGCTGTGTGGGGTTCCTGAGTTTGAGAGGGTGGCCTGTAGCATGCTGGGCAATTTGTAGAGCAGTTTTGCCTATGGTTAGTTGCACCTGGATTGTTTCCGAAGCTTTGTGCGCTGTTACTCAACCTGGAGGTGTGGGTATCCTTTATGAATATGGATACACCCCTCCTTTTGTGGTGTGGTCTGGGTTTTGGGGCCGGAATCACGATGATATGAGGTAAAACCTTAATAGTGCCGGGTGCTCTCAGGAGCCTTGAACCAGGTTTCCCACTTACAGCACAGACACTCCGCTGTTCTCCATACTGAGAAGGGCCTCGAAAGTGCGCAGGCATTTTGAGATTTAGACTTCTGGCATTGAGCAGCATACCAAATACAACACCTCCACTTCAATATTTCATCACTGGATGGTTGAGTTTCTACTACGCTTTCCTCTCCTGAATATAGTTTGAACATTTTAAATTACATACACTTGAATTATTGTGCAAATTCAATAATTCAATTAAATGTAGTTTAAAAGGTGGTGTTTGATATTGCAAATTGTGTTCAGAGAAGGCGTAAGGCCGAGGTACTAGAATTGAAAGAACTTCTTCAAACGCGACAGCAATTGTGTTCCAGTTTTTGTATATTTGGTGATTGAGCAGCATTACCCCTGCAGTTTCTTCCCATTTTGTTTTCTAGGGTGGTAGGTTTAGAATTTGAGCCTTTGCCTAAAAAGGCACTATGGGGTGGCAAGAGCCTTAGCCAATATCCGGAATCCCAGGGTGACAGGTGCAAGTCGTCCCTTGCCCATAAGAAAAACAGCGTGGCTTGTCAAGCATGTCATCCCCAGGCAGACAGACACTGATCCCCTTTGAATGACACCACAGACATTAAGCCACAATTGTTAAAGCTGATCATCTTGTCTCTATATTGTGGCATCATTCTTGGTGAAGGAAGGATACTGCTCAGGGTCAGGGTCATACCTGCCTGGCTACATATAATCAGAGAGAGCTCCTCTATGTCTCTCTTTCATGTAGTCCAGGGAGGCACGCTCAGGTCGCTCACACCTGCAAAGCATGGGATACAATGACTGTGTCATACATTTGTACTTGCAGTGGAGTGACCAGAGTGCTTGTGTTATGTGGCGGATTCTAGCGCCTCGATAGGCAGCTTACTGTGACCCTCTCCTTGTTCAGCTTCTGGTGAGTGGGACATCAGTGTGTCTGACTATAGAGTCACCTATGACAAGTATGTTTGCAGTGTTGTATTTGGCCTTAAGGGCTGTGACTGCTTTGCACACTGCTTTTGTGGTTTATGTGTTGCTTGTGGGGTGTCTTGAGGTAGCAGTTGTTTGGGTGTCTGCTTTGGAGGCCTCTGCTGTTTAGGTAAATTTTACCAGAGCCCACTCGAGTATGTCTTTGTGTGTTTATGTGTTTGATTCAGTGGTGTGGTAGCATTATGTGAGGCTGGTTTTTGTGGTGTGTGTAGTTGCCTTCTCCTCCTGTCTGGTCTTGCCAGTCCTGAGTTGAGAGAGCTCAGCCACCTCTCCAGTTTGGCTAAATAGCTGCATCTCTCCACAAGTATTTGTGTTATGTGGGAGGAGGAGAGGGTTGTTCGTGTACATGAGGCAGTTATAACATTGCCAGTTCCCCAAGATTCCCAGATTCACCAGCTGGACTGGAGAGGAGATTGACAACTGACCTTTGGACATGCTAGAATAATATTGGGAATTCCTTAATAATTGAAAACAAGGGCCAGCGGGGAGTGAGGGTGTAGCGTTTTTAATTTTTAGTGCTGACTTATATAATTGCTATAGTGAGCAAGTGCCAGGTAACTTGAGTGCAATGTGTTACAAGTAACTAAATGCAAAAACGACAAACAGTAACTTTCTTTCAAGTGAAACAAGGAACTAGTACAGTAAGCAATGCAGATATCACTAGTGATCCATAGAAGCACTGAGAAGCCGCGTTTAAACCTGTGTAACTTATAGAATGCTGCTTTCTGCTTTTATAATAAAGGTCTTGAATTAAAAAATGGTGTAAAAGAGGATGGCTTATGGCCATGTACGGTAAGTTGCCTTCTCAATGCAGGTAGAGTCATTGATTGGAGCAACAGCAAATGATAGTGTGCTGCAGCAAAAGTGAACAGACTCCAGGTTTAATGAAGAAATTCAACAATTTAGAATCCAAAAAGATAGAAGTTGTAAGCCTTGAACTGTGTTAAAATTTGTTTGAATTATTGGTGTGACATACAGAAAAGGTCCGTTGTATTGTCTCTGTTCCTGCAATACATAAGGAGAGTCTGCACAAGTGTTTTTTCCAATAAACTTTCATTAATGTACAAACCATTAGTCTGTGTGGCATTATTTTATAGTAGTGTGTGTGTGTGTGTGTGTGTGTGTGTGTGTGTGTGTGTGTGTGTGTGTGTGTGTGTGTGTGTGTGTGTCAGAGAGAGAGTGCAGTTCTATTCTGAGTTTTTGCAAATGCTAGACATTAGCAGAAAAATCATAGGTAAATAGATGTTTACTAGGCTAATGACCACAAGGCCTTTTTAAGCCTAGTCATGCATCCCAAATCTCTGACAAGTTCTGATACCCTTGATAAGTGTAAGCATCAGCCCAGCCTGGGAGATAAACCATTTACAGGTTGCCTGTGTCCGTTACAGACATAGGTGTCAAACAAGGGATACATTTCTGGTTTCACATCCAATTGTCCAAGTTGCACTTGAATTGGTTTAGGCAGGATCTCTGCTTCACATGGATGGGGAGCCTGTTCCATAGACAGGGTAGTCTCTGGGATACATACCTATTTCTCCAGCAGGTCCTATTTATATTACAGGCAAGGTTTAAGTCTTTAGAACAGGTAATTCTGGTGCTGTTTGTTTTGTGGATATGCAGGAGGCCCGTCAGAATGGGGTCTGACAATGCCCTGTACGCCAGGCATAGATCTTCCTCAAAGTCTGTAAGAAATAGAATACAGGGATAGTGCCTTGACGATGTGTGGTCTGCATAGGACATTTTACTCACGCCCTGTATTCTTTTAGTGAGGAACCTCTGTGTATGTTCCAATTTTTGTATATGCCTGGTTAGGTACATATCAAAGGGAGCATTGTATTTGATAGGTCTGATGAGTGCCGAATACAGTGGAATAATGACTTCCTTGGACTTAGATGCCATACTTTTGTTTATAAGTTGCACATCACAGAATGATTTGCTGACCACTGTAGACAAATGATGGTCAAAGACTTGATTACTATCTATGTGTGTCCTTACATCCCTGATTACTGAGTCAACTCTAAGCGGTGTACTGTCAATTTGATAGTTACCAGGGATGGATGGGTTCCCAAAGGATACTATTACGCATTTGTTGGCATTTAGCTTTAGTCCATGGCTCTGGCACCAGTTGTTGGTGTGTATCAGCCCCTGCTGCAGAACATTTGTGTCAGTGTGATATTCAATGACATCAGCCAGAGACCACTGAAATTGTCCTCGACTTCTGAGAAGTAAATGCCAAAATGGAGCAGTCCAAGGACTGATCCCGGAGGGACTCCACTTGTGAATGGCCTCTTTGTAGAGGTGGACTCCCCAATTCTAACTTCTTGGGTCCTGTTTGTTAGCAAGTTGGCCATCCACTGAGTCACATACAGGTTTGTACCAAAACTCTGGAATTTGCCAAAATGCCCAAGTGGGTTATTCTATCAAATGCCTTGGCCATGTCAAGGTAAGCAATGTGAACAATTCTGCCCTTATCCATTGCTTTGGTGACCTTCTCAAAGAAGTCTACCAGGTTGAGTAGGCATGATCTACCCTTGACAAAACCAAACTGGGGTTATATCTAGTGTCTGGAGGTTTACTTTCTCTCTATTGATCATCTCTATGATATTTTTTTAAATGGCTTTACATATAAAACTAGTGAGACTTATAGGTCTGTAGTTTCCAGGGTTTGTAGATTGCCCATCTTTGGGTAAAGGGATGACTAGTGACATTCTCCATTCATGAGGCACAAAGGAGGCTACAGTTTAATAGTAATTCAAAGGCTCTGATAAGTCATGTTTCATGCTATTTTAGAAGGCATCCTGGGATATTGTCTGGGCCAACTGATGCAGTGTTCTTGCTCTTAGAGATAGCAATGAGAACCTGTTCCCTAGTGATAGTAGGGGGAGTTATATTTCATGATATTTCCTGAGAGAAGGTTGAGGGGGAGAGGGGTAAAGTTGGAGCTGAATTTATCAGCCAGGAGGTTTGCTATATCTTCTGGCTCAGTATAGGTGGCTCTTTTTGCAATGAGCTCTGCACACAACTGTGTATTGCCTTTTGGGTTGCGGACATAGCTACAGAAACCTTTGTGGTTGTCTTTGGCCTGGGAGGTCAAACTTACCTCAAATTTGCCTTCAGTAGAATTTCTCCTCTGTGTTGTTTGTTTACTTGGATTTGATTGCTATTTTCTTGCAGGGTGCTGCACCTCCTAATTTTGTCGATTTTTTTTCCTTCTGATATACAGCCTATTGAGTTTGTGATTCCACCAGGATGGCTTGTTTTTTGAGTTAGTTCTGTACTTCTTCCTGGTGGGTACAGCTGCCTCATAAATTTCTGCTACCCTTACAAAAATACAGGGTCAACTACTTCCACACCAAATGGTTTTCCCTGATCCCCAGTCCTTTTCAGTGGCCTCAGTTGGAGACAAAATAATGCATACATACATACATACTTAAATAAATAAAGTTGGACTGAAGTTCTAATAATGAAAAAAGTAATCTGTGACAAATGTCACCCACCAGAGAGCATCTGCCATCTTCAAATGGACCAAACCACAACTCAAAATATGCATAGCAAAATACATCACACATTGGAGACAAAGTTGAATAATTACAGATAATTTAGCAAGGAAGGTCATCTAGTGTAGGAAAAATGATAATAATGGGGTGAATACATGAGATGGCAGGGAAACATGCTACTCATAATAAATGACACACATACCACAATTTACATGAATATAAAAAATCGCAATCATGAGGATATGAAGAAAGCCGTAATAGGCAAGCATACCTGTATGACAAATGGTCACCAGAAGCAAAAACAAGAAACAAATCCACCAATCTGATCCTTCTATCCACCAAAGCAAGTCCTTGATGAATGCAATCATGTAACCATCCTGTTTTCACACACAGACTGCATCCCTAGCCGCACTCCAAAAGATAATGGACTTCTGTGCACAGCTCTAAGGATATTTTTTGCATGAAAATGAAAAGAATGGCAATAGTATTGTCTTTCAGCTTGCTGCAGTCAGATGCATATGAAATGCTCCCACTCTCAACAAGTCACATAAAGCAGACATTTGTATAGGAACATTTACCTGCCCATCACATTTTGGTTCAGATACCTAGGCAGCAAGATATTTGCATGTCATACAATTGATTGGGGACATATAGCTGAAGTGGCATTCACCTGCAGAGAAATATGGTTGTAATTGACAAATACCCTTGGTCAAACCAAAAAATGTGGTGTCATGCCCACCAGTTCAATAACCAAATGCTCAGGTGGAAAGTAATGTCCATGGCCCCTAGGCTGTAGCATGGGACAGCAGGCAGTATGGCGGGCATCAACAGCAGGCTGCCCAGTGGGCTTATCAGTGGCAGTAAAAATAAACTGTACAATGGGCAGTGCCTTTATAGTGTGTGTGTATAGTGTGTGTGTGTCTGTGTGCAGTGTGTGTGTCTGTGTGGACCACTACCCCTTCATATTGCCCAGGGAATATGCATATTAGAACATAATTGAGACTACAGCAACATGCAAGATTTCCTGCATGCTGTAGGCATGTAGGCACACTTCCACATGGTGCAGTTACATAAGCATGTACTATACAGTAAGCACAACACAAGTTAATTATTCTGCTCCATGCACTTAGTTATTAAAGCCATGGACATCGCAGTATGTGCTTCTCTTTGCTCACAGGGAATTCACAACAACCCATCATGTGGCCTCCTCTATCTCTCTGCCACCCTTAACTTCTTCCTCTCACTAACAACCCCTTACCATACACCACTCTGCTACCAACCACTATCACCTACTCTCCTTTACTCATTTAATGCTCACACTATCCCTCACCCACAATTGATCTCACCTTCTTCTCTTTCCCATTGCACCTCTTCAAAATCACCATATATTCTAGTTCCTCTCTCTCTCCGCTAGTCTGAAACCAAGACAACCTCATCATACTACTCTGAACCTACATATATATATATTCACACATTCATTGACACACTTCTCTTGAATGGGGACAGCCATCCCAACCCAGGACCTCCTGCCTCTTCCCCACACAATAGTATAACTCTAACATATCTCCCTCACCTATCCCATCAAACCAACACTCCCTCACCCAAATCTCTAACAATTTACTCTCGAAGTATCAAAAGCATTGTAAATAAAATAACAGAAATTAACTCTTGTATTTAAGGGGTGGGAGGGTGGCATAATAGTTAAGGTGTTTACCTTAGAAGCACAAGGTGCAGGGTTTGATTCTCACCAACGGTAACTGGCTAGGCTTAAAAATGGTCCATGAAGGCAGCTAGCCTAGTAATAATCTATGAATCTAACACATCTCCAGACATTCTAACCCTATCAGAAACCAGGCTTAAACACCACATCCTCAACTATGAAATCTTACTTCCTGGTTACAATATCTTTCGTTCAGACAGACCCAACAAGCAGGGAGGGGGGATGCTATCCTCTACTCCAAACAAATCAGCCTGTCTCAACTCACTCTGTCTCCGCTTCACACTTGAAGAAATTCTTATCATAAACTGTCACCTTAACCCTCACAAAAGATTTTGCCATAATCTCTATATACATTCTCCCTGGCAACAACATTCCTCTCCTAGAGAACTTTCTTTCCTGGCTCACTCAATAAGACCCTTATGAAACCATCACACTTGGAGATGTCAACATAGGATTGGTCTAAACTGTCCCCCTCATCCCCCTACCCATAGTCTCAACCATCATGGATTTCACCAACACATAACTATCCCCAACTAGAACTAACAAAAACTCATCTGGACCTATCCTTGACTGGGTCCTCACCACTACCTCAACCCTGGCATAATTCACAACTCTTCAAGCAAACACTCCCCAACCTTTATACAGATTCACCCAACATTCTCCCAAAGGTCATATTTACAAAGTATGTCATAGCCTTACCCACTTTGACCCAGATAAATTTAACTCCAAGTATTAATTGGTACTTCCTATACCATCTACTTCTCAATGACTCTGTAGAATCCTTCAATAAGATTTTCCTAGAAACACTTGGCAGTTCTATTGCCTCGAGAAAAAAATAAATCAGAATTAAATCCAAATATGCCCCACTGGGCATACTGAGCAAACCTGATCAATCACATGCACAATAGAGATGCTACCTGTAGCCTGGGTTAAAACAAATCCCCTTTTTATTGCAGAGATTCAAAGAGAGCTCAGAAACATGAGACCAAAAAGACTAGCTTCATTAAAAGATAAGAAAACTTTCTTCTCCTATATAACCAGAACAGCCCACACAAAAATCAAAAGATGATGGACTACCATTAACAACCTGCTCCACCCTGGTAACCCTACTAACTCCCAACATTTTTCCACACAACACTGCTACTTTGACTGCTAAACCCTCCTTAAAAAATTATTTCATATAGAAATGATCCAAAACCTTACACAAAAATACACAAATAATATATTCTAACTCCAACCCCTCTATTACCCTATAGAACAAAACTCTTTCTCTCCAATACACCTCCTTCCCAACCAGTTTCCCATCCCACACTATTAAATCGCTCCTACATAAGCGTAAACCACGCTACCCTCTGCTGACAAGCTACTCTCTCCATTTCTAAATAGCTGAACAATCCATTGACTTACCCTGTGACTATTCATATCAATCATTCCATTTCAAGCCCTGCCACAGAGATGGCAAATCACTGCCACAATCACTACTCCATAAAGGTGGAAAATCTACTGATCCTCTAACTTTAGACTTATTGCTATCTGTCCCCCATCCAAATCTTGGAAAAGTGCATCCATTGTCAGCTAATCAAACATATTCTTGACAACAACCTCGCACCCCTATCCAACATGGCACTCTATACTTCTAGACTATCTACCTGCC
>NW_025054705.1:0-7603 GCF_019279795.1 Protopterus annectens
GCAAAACTATGGAGTCCTGAAAGTATTCATCACTTGCATGGCAGAAAAAGTGTAGTAATACATATGCTCATGCTAACCCACAGTCACAACTGCAGCATACCAGACATTTTAATGGGTGTACCCCACTGATATGTACCATTCCATGAGGCACATAACAGATGAACCTGAAAGTCTCTGGGGCCTGCTCAGCAGCATACTCAAATACCCTAATAGATGTCAAGGCCCACACCATGGCCAGACCACACTGCATGCTGTAACACCCTAGCAGATATAGCAAGCATTCCAAGGTGTGAATGTACATGGAAAATAGGAAAGCTACAGCAGCACACTACAGTCAGGACACCTAGCAGGCATACAAGTAGTGACTGTAAAGGGCAACTATTGAAGCCTTAGCAACAAAGTGCAAGCAAAAGTGAAAGGAAAGCACACACACACACACACATTAACAGTAGTAGTAGTTGTAGGTGTCAGTGTACATACACAGTTAGTACAGGAAACTGGAGAAATGAATGGAGGAATGTTAATCTACAACACACCTGGAAATATGAGAGATACACCAACCTTTACACTCCCAGAACATTGTCCACAGCATAACAGCATGGTCCCTGCCCTTAAAATCTGAAAGGGCTACGCCTATCTCACATACCTTTTAATAGCACTGTTCTGAAATCACAGTGAGAACTGCAATCAGTACACAACTGGCTGCATGCAATTAGCAAATGCTGGCTAACAATTGGTGCAGAGGCCATCACATGGGCATATGCAGATACCTACAAAAGTATGCTGTACTCCCAGTCCACACATGCAATACTTTCATTGCACCCTGAGAAGGACGTGAAAAGACAGACAGAAGAGAGAGAGAGACAGACAGAGACAGAGAAAATTGCAATTAAGCAGACACAAACAAATTGTTCAGCAACAGCCACCTGAAAGCTAACAACTGGGAGGTGGAGCAGCAGGACAGAGAACCAGACAACAAACAAGCAGCTGTGACAAACACAGGTAATGTAAAGTAATACTATAAAGGTCTACATACTGTGAACCCTCCATATGTGTCATTGGTCTGTATCCATATGTATATGAAGATGTGTAAAGGGCAGGGGACATACAGCAACTATCAGTGAAGGCTGTACATACATTTGTGTGTGAGAGCATCTATGTGCACATATCAATGTTGGTTGATTGTAGGTTGTAATGCCATGTACAAAGTAGGTTTCACAGTTATGTATGTTTAGCAGTATGTTAGTGTGTGTATACAGTATGGTAGACAAACATGTTGATATACCTGTCTAACATATAACATTTTATGTCAACATATGTATTATATATATATATATATATTTATATATATATGTATATATTTATAAATATGATTTTGTATAATACATAAAGAGATGTAGGAATACATAGACAGATGTAGATAGAATATTGTAAAAAATATATATGTAATGCACAAAACAGATATAGATATATGTAGATACATATACATAGACAGACTGATCTGACTATCTACAGGTATGACTGTATATGACACCTTCCACAACCCCTCTGTCACTCTCACCCCTCTGTGCCCCCCCTCCACATCTATAGCAATATATGTACATCAATATATAATGTGTATATGTATAACACACACACAAATATATATATATATATATATATATATATATATAAAAGAGAGAGAGAGTATACAAATTCTGGGGGGCACATGTGTACAGATGTATTGCAACAGGTGCCTGGTGACAAAGGCAGGGAGTGAACACCAGTGTAAAAACCGGGTCCATACCACATTCCAAATCACCTACACCAGTAACCACCAGATATGTGATTGGCTACCCACCACTGCATGTGTCAGGGGTAAACAGGATCATAAATGTGTACAATAGTGGCCCCAATGATATTCAGTGGCACACTATCCCTGGAATACCTCCACATGGTATTTTCAGCAACATGGTGTGTCAGCTATGGACATGTAGGTGGGTTTACCCTCCACACCACATAATGGATGCCATGGTATGGACCTCACATGACAGCTACAAATATGGAGAAGGACACAGTGACATGTACAACACTGTGACAATGCACTCAAACACATTACCAATGCACAGTGACTGACAACACCACAGAGTACACATATACTACCCACATAGAGGTTACCACTCCCGGTTTTAAAATTTTTCACACCCATGACAGATGTCCAACAACCATAGTAACACCCCCAAATCCACAACCTAAATTTCTGCTCTGTGTTCCATCCCACTGCAATAGAGTGCACATGTGGAGGTAAAAGTTCCTACCCACAGATAAGACATACCCTGCAATAAACCACACAGTTTTAAAGAAGCAAGACTCCCCATGAGTACATGTCACACATACCCCTGCTGAATGTTAGTCAGATAGGTAATATGCCATATGAGTCACCCTGTGAACTGTGTGACAGCAGGGTACCATCACACCACATGTGTCACAATGGTCAGGGTAGCAGAACAGTACCTGTAGTCCCAGCGGCAATAGCATATTGTATAGTATTGTATTGTAATGTAATGTATTGTGTTGTATTGTATTGGTATGTTGGGGTGCCTCCTTCGTGGAGTGGAACCACTGCTGCTGTGCGCCAGTGTACAGGTACATATCCTGTAGTCAGGCTAGTGTTACATAGCACTTCTATATGTTTGTTTAGCTCCTGTCAGAGTTTATGTAGCATGCAACTGGGGATACCATCAGGTCCCATTCATGTTGTGTATTCTGCTGTCCTGAGGGTGGCTCTCACCTGGACATCTGTGATGACAGGAGGTTACAGACAGCTGGGATAACTATGTCTTATTTTGGGGAGAGGGCAGGGGACCCTGCACTGAACCCGTCTGCCACAATGTTGTCAATATCTGTGGTGTCAGTGAAATATGTTTTGTTGTGTACTAACTATGGGCATAGAGGATGGATCCTGACCAGGTTGCTAACATAACTGAAGAAGGCCTTCTGGTTATCTGTAGTGCCCCTCTTGATTTCCCTCTCAAAGTTGCCCATGGATGTTTGTATGATGGAAAATAGATCCTTACTAGTGCTGCTCAGACATGCCCTCCCTTTATGGAATTATGCTCTGTCTTGCAGTAGCTTCCATCTTCTGTAATACAATCTGTCTATGGCTGGGGTCCACCAGACAGGATGCTGCCCCTTTGTGGAAAATGTCTTGGTCATATATGGGATTGCATGATCCATGCATTCTGGGAGATGTCTGTAGAAAGCAATTGTGTAGGGGTCAGCATTGTGGGTTGTATCTGCCACTGGCCCAGTGGGCTGAAAGGATACCATGTCACTGTTACAAAGTGTAAAGTTTGTATCTGTAATGTTTTCACTATAGTCGTTTGTGCTGGTGGTGGAGGTGGGATATGTATATCCAGGGCAATCAGTGTGGGCCAGCTCACAGTAGTTGATGATGTAAGCCATACAGTACCTAGATAAAAACCCCCCAGAGTGGGGAGGTGCTCTTGACCTGAATCAGTGTTCTGACTGCTGGGGTTTGGTAGTTTTCGTATGGAGTGTGCCAGGTACTGTTGCACAGTTGCTGGCTGAGCACTGATACCTGGCCATCTACATGTGTATCCACCAATAGACAGACAGATGCTACATATGTGAGATATGTTGTATCATAACAGTCGAGTAGCATGTGTAGTATGTGTGCCAAATTCTGCTGACATATATTGCTGATATAAGGTTATTTTTTTTCCCAGGTACAGGGCCCCACCAAATCCCACACTCCACAGCTGAGGATGAGGAGATACACCAGAGCCTGGTGGGATTATGCAATACTTTTTTCCCCGCACCAGCCAGAATCAGCAGGAGAGGGCTGCACTGTGGCAAAACCTCGTCCGTCGGGTAAATGACATGGCACGCATAATAGGACATATGAGCAGGTGACATCACTGCAGTGATTTAATCAGACATGTCCATCAGCGGGCGTCGGATATCCACAGGCAACAGGTCGCCACAGGTGGTGGGGGGGGTACACATCCCCACTCACCAGACTGGAGGGACTACTCATAAGAGTAGTGGCTCCAGTCCGCCAGCCCAAAAACAGCAGCAGACATGCATTATGATGGAGGCTGGGAGCAGCAAGACAGTGAGGTAGGTAATATGCCATATGTATAGTTGACTGTTGTGTACACGGGGTTTAAAGCATGTGTGAGGTGTGTCCTTGGTTTGTAGCTGTCACCATAGTATTTAATGTGCAAGTGTGATATCCTCAATATTAGCAGCTGACCTGTGGGGGACTGTTGTACTACTGACCTGTATCATACTCAGTAACAATGGCACAGTTGTGCCCACTGACATTGTTTCTTCACCCGCAGGTCCCTCTGGTATAACAGCAATACAGCCTATCCATGCTGGTGAGTGTGTATTAACAATTCCTGTAATAGTGTTGATAGTAATAGTACTATTTGGCTCACTTAGTAGTGCTCTTTGTATGCATGTAGGTGTGTCTGTGTCTGTGTGTTGATATCCCCATACTGAGTACTGTACAATTGTGTGAAACTGTGTGCATGTGTGCATGTGTCATTTTGCATGTGCTGTGCGTGTGCGTGTGCATGTGTCACCTGTGCATGTGCATGTGTGCACCTGTGCATTTTGCACCTGTGCTGTGTGCATGTGTGCATGGGTTTCATGTGCATTTTGCACCTGTGCATGTGTGTGCACCTGTGCATTTTGCACCTGTGCATGTGCATGTGTACATGTGTGATTTTGTGTGCACCTGTGCATGGTTTTGCATTTTTGGGTTTCACCTGTGCATGTGTGCATTTTGGGGCATGTCAGGGAATTTTCACCTGTGCATGTGTATGTGCATGTGTATTTCCTGGATGTGCAGATGGTCCCCGTCAGGCTTGTGCCCTTGTGCATGTGCAGGTGATGGTGCCCTTGGTATGTAAATTTTAAACTGTGTTTTGCCCCCCAGGTTCGGGTGCTTGGTGCATGACAGGAACCTGAATCATGCCATATTGATACACTTGTAATGGCCAGGGATGCCCGGGTCGGGGGTTGACCCAAATTGTATCCGTTATGCCTCCCCGCACCAATGCCCAGGGATGGACCAACAGGGGATTTCCAGGGTTGTGGATCTTGGGCCTGCCTCCCCACACACAGCCATGGGCATGGCCCAGAGATGGACCACACAGACAGGTCCAGGGCTTAGCATGTGCAACTGCCCCCGCAGGCGTGCCCACGGGTTTACAATCAGCATGTTTTTGGGGCATAGGACGGTTAATACACCAGACAGGGTTGGGGCTGACAGCTGTTGCACAGCCAGCTGCAGTTGTGTGACAGCGGCTGCCACCGGATTTCCTGTGTCATAGACAGATGTTTGGGGCAAAGACCGGGTTCCCAAAACATGTCCATGAGCCAGGGTGATGGTGGGCGGTTTAGGCACGGCGTGCCGCCGAGCACTGGATCGTATGACCGGGGGGGCCCCCTGTGTGCCACAACCCCAGAATGCTGGGTCTGTGTGTCATCAGATGCCCCAGGGACCCTGCACACCTGGGGCCCAAAAATCTGTGTCCTCACAACACCTCCATGCAGTCCCCCCTTGGGGTTGGTCTGGGTAGGTCCGTACACCCTGCAAGGAAACCGTGCCTCCGGCAATCTGTAACCTGGCAGGTACAGTCTGTGGGTGTCCCCAAACACCAGTATATGGCAGCCCTAGGTGGAATTGTGTATAAAACATGCAATTTCAAATGGGCTCCGTGACACCTGATCCATTGCCCCCCCTTCTCTGTGTTACCAAACACATACATGTCAAGGGGTAGGTTGATAGGATACCAAGTTACATGTATTGATGAAAAGTGCCACCTCCTGCAATTTTCAATGTGAGGAAGGGTTAAATGTTGCGATCACGGGGACCACAAGATGTGAGTAATATACATGTTGAACATACTGTGGGAATTAATTGTGGGTATTCACAGCATCCTGATGCAGTAAGTGTGTGATTGTCATGTCCTGTTGTCTACACCCATGGTAAGTACCTTTTTCTGCACATGTTGGCATACTGGTGGAATGATGTCAACAGAAGGCTACATACATAGGTAGCACAGGGGATAAGGTAATGAATGTAGTAATACAATGATGGACATGTAAATTGCAAGTGGCATGTTGCCCACACTGGACTCTGCAATGCAGATGTTTGAGGATGTTGATATGTGTGCAGTACTACCCCTGGTACAGGACACACAGGAGCACCCTAGCACTGCATGCTCACATCTCATACCATGCTAGACACCCCAACACAAAAAACTAACTGTCACAGGAGGGAGTCCCCATATATGTCAGGGATACTGTGGTGGCAGGCCTGGTAGCATACATCCTACTAAGTATGGAACCACTGAGTGAAGGCTCAGTGTCTGTTATTTGACATGTGTATTACTGCAGGTATGAGCACATGGGTTTCCATCCAGTTATTGTACATCCTGACAGTACATGGTCTGTACTTGTGTGCACTGAGACTGGACCCTAGCCATCTGACCCTGTATTTCCATGTACATGTGCATAGTGCCTGCATATTTGCAGTGTTACCTACTGGAACTGGTACAGCTTGTTTGTTGTACAATGGACTACATGCAGCCCTGTTTACTGTAGCTTTGTTTGCATGCATGTTTGCTTGCAATTACCCTGGAATACTGATCACACCTGCAATGCATAGTTATAGAGCTTCTGTGGACTCCTAGTGCCATCTGCATAGCTTACTATATGTATGTCCATGTCCCACTTGACAGGATGTCACTGTTTGTCCTGTTCACATGTACATTGCCTGTGACACAGTGCATATGACTTACCTGGCATGTGTCCACGTGAGCAGTCATATATGCTACTGCTAACTAATCACAGGCACTACACCTTCACATATTCATCTTCTGTTGAACTACCCTTCCCAAGGGATGCCCCCGGGCTTTCAGATATTGGCAAAAGGGTCTTGCTACCCCATAGTGCCTATGTTAGGCAAGGCTCAAATGACAAACCCACCTTCATAGGTATCACAAGGGATAAGAAACTAAGAGTAATGCTACCCAATGCCAGAAGTCTAAACCTCGGCATGCACCCAAAACACTCCTTGGCATGGAGAACATCGATATCTGTGCAGTAACAGATGCCTGGTTCAGGGCTACTGAGAGCACACCAGCACTACCAGGTTTAACCTGGTTGATTTCTTTGAAACAGTCACCAAGGCCATTGGCAAAAGGGGGTTCACACAGCCTACCTGGACCTCAAAGCCTTCACAACAATACCCACTTGGCATTCTAGAGAAGCTCACAGCTTAGATATAAGCCCCTATGTCACTAGATGGATTGCACAGTGGCTCAAGGACAGAACCCACATGGTTAGCATTGCTGGAGCCATGCCAGACTCCAAACCAGTTACAAGTTGTGTCCCCAAAGGGTCAGTCCTGGGACCTCTCTTGTTTGGTATATATTTATTGGAGGTACAGGCCAAACGGACGGACTGTGGCTGACCAAATATGCAGATGACTGCAACTGGCCACCATAATCGACTCTCCAGCCGAAAAAGCATCTTCCAAAGGGGGCATAGGAACAGACAACTTGTGCCAGAGCCATGGCCTTCA
>NW_025054706.1:0-7829 GCF_019279795.1 Protopterus annectens
TGAAAGATAGATGAATGAATACATCTTGGATTGTTCTGCTTTAATTTAATATAAAGAAAAAAAAACTCCTTGTTTAGAATATATCATGTTAAACCAGTACTTGGTGTTGCATTCCAGATGTGTAAGCACAATGGTTCCCCTGGTTGTCGAATATGCCCCTTCCATGGGAACTGTGCACTCACAGAGTTAGTATATATAATGAATATGGTGTGTAGAGAGTGCAGGCAGGCAAACCCCTCCAAAAATCAGTACATTTCCTTTGAATGATGAAAGGTTGTGCCTTAGAACAAGTGAGCTAAGGTGTCAATCTTTTTTTTTTTTTTTTACCTTTTGCAGTCATTGTTTTTAGTGATGGTCTACTGAAGTTTAGACTACCTTCAGTAGGTCCATATATAACATACATATATATGTTTACAGTATTTGTATGACTATGATATGTATTGTATTTTGTTTTGTGAGGGGTGCTGGCAAACTCAAAGTCAGCTCTTGGCAGCACAAACTCTAGCTACGCCACTGTATAGAGCTGCTGGTTTTGTGAGGAAATAGAAAGCCATGTAGAACTGGATATTTCATGGCTTGAAAAGAGAGATACATAGGTTCATAGGTAGGTACTAGGCTATCGGCCCTGCGGCCTAAACAAGCTCAGTCAAAAAGGTACCCTGGCTTTTGCCTGTCAAGCAGGGCCACAGAGGTGATCCCCGGGGTGAATTTCCTATTTCCCATCCAATCATCAAGATTTTTCTTGAAGAGTGCTAATGAGGAGCGTTGTTTGATATAGATAGGTAGTTTATTCCAGAGTATGGGAAGTCTCTGGGACAGGAATCTATCCCTCCGGCATGTTCTGTTTATTGTGGTGACAAGGTTTAGGTCCCTAGAGCATGTAGCTCGGAGGCATTTGGATTTCTTTAAGTGGAGCATGTCCAACAGCTCTGTGTTTGACATAGCTTTGTATGTTAGGCAGAGATCACTTCTGAGTAGGTGATATCATGGAGTAAAGCTGGAGTTTTGGGACGGTCCAGGGCATCTGTTTGAGGCCAGAAATCCTCTTTGTGAGGTATTTCAGAGGCCTTTCCAGTTGTTGTAGTTGTCTTGTGAGGTACATACCAAAATGGGCATTGTACTCTATAATGGGTCTAATGAGTGATGAGTAGGGGAACAATGACCTTTTTTTCTGGATGAGAAACCTTTTGTGATGAGGTGTGCCATAGAAGGATTTCCTGACTACTGAGCAAGGTGATTATCAAAGGAGACTACTGTCCACCTGTGTCCCAAGGTCTCTTATCACACTTTCGGGGTTAAGTATACTAGCCCATGTTGTAGTTCATGGGTACAGAGTTTTTACCAAAGGGGATGACAATGCACATTTTGGCATTGAGCTTGAGGCCATGGCTTTGACTGCAGGCATCTGTCTCAGTGAGGCCCTTTTGTAGGATGTCCACATCATTAGGAGTTTCAGTTATGGCTCCTAGTTTGCAGTCATCTGCGAACTTCATTAGCCAAAGACCTTCTGTGTTAGCCTGTATTTCAGAGAAGTAGATACCAAACAGTAGAGGACCTAGGACTGAACCCTGTGGTACTCCACTTGTCACTGGTCTGAAGTCAGATTTGGAGTCTGCTACTTTCACATTGTGGGTTCTGTCAGTGAGCCAGTTGGCAACCCATCTTGTGACACAGGGATTTATACCTAGTTTAGTGAGTTTATCTATAATTCCAGAGTGGGGGATGGTGTCAAAAGCCTTGGCAAGATCTAGATAGGCTGTGTGAACCACCTTACCCTTGTCTACTTCTTTGGTGACTGCTTCAAAGAATTCTGTCAGGTTTAGGAGTCATGATCTGCCTTTTACAAACCCGAACTGGGTTGGGTCCAGAGTTTGGAGATTACCAATGTCTTTGTTTATAAGTTCCATGATGATACGTTCCATTGCCTTGCAGACCAGCCTCATCAGGTTAATGGGGCGGTAGTTCCCGGGGTCATGGTGGCTCCCCCCTTGTGGATTGGAATAACCGTTGTTGTGCACCATTCAGCAGGCACAAAGCCTGATGTGAGGCTATGATTGAACATGGTACTTATTGCCAGTTCTTTTGTAGTTCATGTAGAACACAGCCTGGGATGTTGTCTGGTCCCATGAATGCTGTGTTCTTGGTTTTGGGAGAGGGGTTTTTACCTGTGCAGCCGTGATTACAGGAACTTTGCATTCTTCAGGTATAGAGATGGGCTCTTTAGGGGGTGAAAGGGGCGTAAAGTTAGCACTGAACCTATCTGCCAGGATGATGGCAATATCAGTTTTTTTTTTAGTGATTGTGCTGTAACTCAGAGCAGAGCTGAGTGTTGCCATTGAGGTTTTTGACATAGCTATAGAATGCTTTGTGGTTGTCTTTAGAATCAGTGGCAATTTTTTTTGTAACTAGCTTTGGAGGATTTTATAAAGCCTTACTGAGGCTGACCGGGGAGCTCCCCCCCCAGGGGTTTTTCTTCTTTTGCAACAGTTTTTTCCCTTCTGTTGTACAGTTTGTTTATGACAGGGGACCACCAGATTGGCTTCCTTTTTTTGGAGTATAGCCTCTTGGTTCTGTTTGGGATAGCACAATCCATGCACTCATGTAAGTGCTTATAAAGTGAAATTTTTAGGATTCAGTAGTGGTAACTGTATTCCATCTGCATGGGTATCATGAAGTTCACCATTTTTGTCAAAAATGAAGTTGGCTTTGGAAAATTTTTTTTACCATGGTTTCCTTAATGGGGGGAGGGGGATAAAATTGGGTGGATCGGACCAATGAGGCGTTGACTTCATGTGGAACACGGTCACTCATGTTGGTAATGACTAGATCTAGGATATTTTTTCCCCCGGGTTTCATCTAGAGGCAGCTGGCAGGCTATGTATAAAAATTTGTGTTGATCTATCAGGATGTTGAAAAACAAAAGCAAAAAAATACTTTTTTTCCCCACTTTCTAATAGTTTAGTCCAGTTTTCAGGTTGGGGAATTCAGGGCTGTGTTACAAGTTTCTGTGTTTGTCCATACCTTATTGGACAAAAGGGGCCCACTGTGAGAATGGAGCTTTGAGCAGCTATCTTGGGGTGGTTTCAGCCCAAATTAGTAGTTTTTGGCCTTTTTGGGGCTAATTTCTCTTTTTTTCATTTCCTGCTAAAAAACCTGCATTTGTGGGGTTTTTGCACCAGGCAGGGGTTAGCTGGGGTATAACTATTCCCAGCCCCACAAAGTCCTCTTAAATTTTTTCCCTTGAACTGACAAACTTTCAACAAAAGCACTCAAATCATTCACTTCTCATCCCCCTTGCAAAACTCATAGCAAGTACTAATAAATTAGCACTAGACCCCATACTGTGAAAGGACAAGGCTCTCTATTTGACCTTATAGCCAATCAGTAAAACTTTTCATTTATCCCAGGCATGTCAAAGGGCAGTTTCAGGTATACTCCCAGTCCAACTGGTGAATCTGGGCTTTTTGGGAATGCAATTTATGTAAAAGACAACCCTCTCCTTCCACCAAAACTAATACATGCAGAGATCAATTATACAAAACTAGGCAAACTCCCCAACCCAAGACTGGACCAGGCAGTCAAGAGGAAAAAACTTGCATCACACCACCAGTCTCACATAGACCTATGAAACCAGCACTGGCAAAAAACACATAAATACACAAAACTTACTAAAGGCTCTAAATAAAATCTGCAAAAACAGAGATCTCCAAAGCAGACATAACCCTCCACCCATCCCACAAACCATAAACACATACTTCACCCAGTGTGCCAAAAGCCTTAAGGCAAAAACATACCCAACCCCTAGTAATAGGTGAGTCCATAGTCAGGCACACGGGCGACTCACTAGGCTGAACAAGGAGAAGGTTACTTTTAAATTCCCTTTTTGGTGGGATCCAATAACACAAGCACTCAGGTCACTCCAGAACAAGTACAAATATGACTCTGTCATTGCATGTTGGTGGACCTGACCCCTTTCCCTGGACTACATAAAAAGAGACATGGGGGGCTTTTGACCTGCCCAGGCTGGTATGCCCCTGCCCCTGAGTAGCATCCTGCCCTCCCAAGAATGATACCACAGTATAGAAAAAATTATCAATTTCAACAATTAAGCTTCTTGTCATTCAAAGGGGATCCAGTGTCTGTCAGCCTGGGATGACAGGGAAAAACCAGCTCTTTGCTAGAGCGGCTTGCTTTCCCCCAAGGCTTTGCCAAAGTGCCTTTTTAGGCAAGGCTAAAAAGACAAACCCACCCCAAAAAAGCATAGTAACAAAAAAGGGTAATGCTCTCAATGCCAGATTTTAAACCTCAAAATGCACTTGAGGCTTTTAGTATGGAAAAATCGATATTGCCCCTGGTTTAAGGCCCCAGGGGCCCCCCAGCACTACCAGGCTACAACTCATACCATACATTTCCCAAAAAACCCAGACCAAAATAAAAAAGGTGGGAGTATCCATATTCATCAAGGATACCCACACCTCCAGGTTAGTGGCACAGCACGATGCTTCAGAGATCATGTGCAACTAACAATGGGCAAAACTGCTATTCAAATTATAGCTTGCTACAGACCCCAACCATGTCCCAGGCCCCCATCTGCATTCCTGGAAACACGGGGAAAAATAAAGTCCTACCAAACACCCCGATATTGGGTGATTTCAATTATCCCAAAAATTTAAAGAGAACTACTCAAGTTTCCTTTCCCCAAAATTTCCCAGAATTTATAAACTCAAACGCCCTGGATCAACTGGTAAAAACCCCCAGAGGTGACAACATATGGACCTTTTTCCCCAAAATGGGCAATGTTCCACAGGGGGTCAACCCTCACTGGTTAGATCTGAAAAAATAATCATTCTGTATCCACATTCACACAACCCCGGTCAAAAAAACCCCCATGAAAAAATTTTCAAAAGCAAACCATGTTACTTAAGACGGTGGGAAGTTTCAAAGCCCCATGCTAAAGGATATCTGTCCAAGCTGCAAAATCCTTTATTAATGCACCCGGGGACCTACAAGAATGCATGGATTCTATCCCAAACAAAACCAAGACTCACTCCTCCAAGAAAAGGAAACCAGTCTGGTGGACCCTGCCATAAACAAGCTATACAATAGAAGGAGGAAACTAGTACAGAAAAAAGGGAAAATCCCAAGAAGGAAGACATCCCTGATCAGTATCAGCAAAAACTAGTTCCTCATAAAATCATCCAAGGGCTTTGAAAGAAAAATTGCCATGGACTCCAAAGATAACCACAAGGCATCTTTTGCTATGTCAAGAATCTAAGTTTTGATCTGCTCAGTTAGTGCAGAATGGCACAAAATACATGAACCAAGAAAAGCCAACATCCTGGGAGAGGTTCAGTGCAAACTTTACCCCCCCCCAAAAAGGGCCCCTAACTTTCCAGAAGAATGTAGTCCCTGAAATCACAGACACTCAGGTTAAAACAGCCCTCCAAAGCCAAAATCAGTCAAGGATGGTGCCCTGCATCCCAAACAAGCTCAAAAATGAACAAACCCCCCACCTAAAACACTGTTTGATCAGCCCTCCACAGGCGTGCCCACAGAGTGCACACAGCAATTTTTTCCATCCACAAAAGGGGGAGCCACAACAGACCCAGGAACTATCACCCCATAAGCCTGACTATTGGTCTGCAAAGCTTTGGGGATCATCATGGATTCATTAACAGAGACATTGAAACCTCCAAACACTGGACCCCCAGTTCGGCTTTGTTAAGGGCAGATCATGCCCCCAAACCTGGACTTCTTTGAGGCAGTTACCAAGGCTATAGGAGGGGAAAAGGGGGTCCACACACCACCTAGACCTTGCAAAAGGGCCCTTACACCATTCCCCACTCAGGTATTATAGACAAGCTCACCAGCCTGAACATAAACCCCCATCATGAGATGGGGCCAACTGGCTCATGGACAGAACCCACATGGTAAGAGTGCAGGAGCTAGGTCTGACTCTAAACTGGTTACAAGGGGGTTCCCCCGGGGCCCAGGACCCCCCCTGTTGGCATATACTTCTCAGAGGTACAGGCAAGCACAAAAGGACTATGGCCCCCAAGACAACTGCAAACTAGGGAAAATTTACACTCTGGCTGACACAGACATCCTCCAAAAAGTCTCACTGAGACAGATACCTGGGAAAACATGATCTCAGCTAAATGCCAAAAGTGCATAGTTTCCCCCTTTTGGAAAAAAAACAAACCCACAGGTGGTAGCCCCTAAATATGGAAGATGTAATAAGGGGTCTGGGGACCCAAGTAGATAGTCCCCCCTTTGATAATCACATTGCCAAAGTGGTTAGAAAATCCTTCTATGTGGCCCACCTAATCACAAAAGGGGTTTTCATCAATCAAAAGGGTCATTGGGCCCCGCATAACTCATCAGACCCATCATAAATACAAAGCCCCATTTGGGATGTACCTTACAAGACACCTGCAACAACTGGAAAGACCACAGAAGTTCCTCCCCGAGGATCACTGGCCTCAAGCAGATGCCCTATGGAGCTCCCGAAGAAACTCCAGCTGTACTCGGTTGCATACTGCCTACTCAAAAGGGGATCTCTGCCTGATATACAAGGCCATGTCCAACCCAGAATTGATGGACATGCTCCACCTAAAGAAAATCATATCCTCTCGCCACACCCGGGATCTAAACCTCACCACAACAAAAAAAGGACATGCTGGAGGATAGATTCATGTCCCAGTGACTTCCCATGCTCTGGGAAGATTCCAATCTAATTAGGCAGAGCTCGCTCCCCCTTCAAGAGAAACCTTAGTGGATGGGAAACAGAAAGTTTACCCAGGGATCACTTCAATGCTCTGCTGGACAGAGGCACAGGAACTAACAAAGGGGAAAACCCACCTGGGTAGGTTTTAAAAGCCTTTGGGCAGATAGCCTAGTACCTATCTAAGAACCTATGAACCTATGATATAAGGAAATTTTTTTTAAAAACCTTAAAGTTTTTAGCTGAAAAAGTCTGGATATGTAGATACCTGAATGGGTAATGTTTCAATGAATTATGCAGAAAAAAGGGTGACTTTTTTGGACCCTGAAACTATTCCTTTCAAAAATTTAAATTAACAAAAAGATTTCCAGACTGATGGGAAAATGATGCTGGAAAAACTTATGAAAATGAGCAAAATCCCAAAAAGGGGAAAGGGATCTCTGATCGTAACAAAAACGGGCACTCATAAAATCCTGGGCCCGAAAAAAATTGCCCGGACACTAAGGATAATCACAAGGCTTTTTAGTTATGTTAAAAACCTGGGGAATTCCCCGATATGCTCAAAATTTGTCCAAAATGACAAAAATACAAAACCCCCAGACATTTAAATTTTGCTGACAGGTTCAGGGAAACTCCCCCCCCCACCAAAAAGGGAAATATCTATCCCCGCAGGTGCCCCTGACATCTCAGGCTCAGGTGAGCTGCCCCCTCCAAAGCAAAACACAGCATCAATGGGACCAGACGGGGGCCTTTCCAAAGAGCTAAACCCCAAAAATAAAACACTGCAATCTCAGCCTTACTACAGGATATGTACCCAAAAAGTTGTACGCAACAGGGGTTTTCCACAAAAGGGGGGTAATGGATCCTGGGAAAATATGCCCCCAACCCACTAGCTTGGTCGGAAAACTATGGAAAATCATCATGGACCTCATAAATAAAGATATTGGGGAACTCGAACTGGATCCTGCCCAAGTTTCCGGGCTTTTGGTTAAAAAGGGCCCCCGATCCTGCCTCTCACTTTTTTCCCCCAAAAAAAATTTCCTTTTTTGGGGAAACAAAAATTCACCCGGCCCCCTTTGGGGCCCCCGGGGGGTTTTTTGGTTTT